>NC_092338.1:344773888-345082916 GCF_046630445.1 Rutidosis leptorrhynchoides | reverse complement strand
GAGCTCTGACATATAAGGGAAAATATAAAGCCCGATAACGACACCAAAATTACAAATCGTGTATATCAATACATATTGAAATGTAATGACACGGGAGAATTAAAAACATTATAACCCCAAGGGAATAGTAGAAGAAAATAAATTCCTCTGATGGTAAATGAAAAAAAAAGAATGACTGTATATATAGTCAATATAATAACAAGGATCAGAACTGGATTAAGCATTTCCTTAATCTTTGGAAGTATGAATTGAGGAAGAAAGTATAGAAGTGGTGAAGATAATGAAAAGAAAGAAGCTAATTTATAGAAAAATTTCAAACACAGCAATCGAGGCAATTCACTGCATTTAATCAAAGAAAATCTCAACTTCCGTAAATACCGGAGAATCAAATCTTATAGGTTACGAAGATTTCCTTTAATCGCTTAAATTCCGGAAATCAATTGTGACTACGTCAAAAGTTAAGGCGAACATTTAATTTTCTCATTCACTCTTTTACGATAGCTTCATTTATACTCTTCCTGTAATCGAATCGTTTCATCCATATTACCCAATGTTGATAAAACTCTATTTTTCAACTCATATTCATCATTCTTGTTGTAAACAATGACGATCTCTATCAAATTTCATGACTGTAATTTTCACGAAATCCTCTCTGTTTGTCTGCCTTAATATTGCGGCATAAACGCTCAAGGTCTAAATGAGCCCAATATTATTCATAACACATTTCATGTATTCAATTTACCGAAATGACTTGTATAACATCATCATTTTGAATGATCTTCGCATTAATAATAAAATGCACTTCATCGAAGAACCTGTAGAATTTATGGTTCGTATGATTTAACTTTTGAAACAAAACAATATTCTATCCGTTGGAATTCACGCAAGGCCCCGAACATACCTGGGAACGTGAAGAGCAAATAAAATGTAAATATCCTCATCTATGTACGAACAACGCCGATTGATGGCAACAACTAAATTTCGGGACGAAATTTCTTTTAACGGGTAGGTACTATGACAACCCGAAAATTTTCGACTAAACTTAAACCTAACTTTTATATGATTCCGACTATTCACGAACAATTTTATGTATATATATATATATATATATATATATATATATATATATATATATATATATATATATATATATATATAGGGGCAGGATCAATGGGGAAGTAACCAATCGGGGGAAAGCGAAATTTTTTTTTCTTCATTTTTTTAAATTTTTTTCCGGCATCAAGATCACACGAAAATATGAACATTTAGAAGAGACACTTCGTGATGAATGTTATTATTTAGGCGGGAAAACGATCGACAAAAATAACATTCAAGATAATATTGTTCGTGAAGAATATGAACCTTTTTTTTTTCATGTTTTGTGAAGTAAAATTTAGCCCTATTTAGAGTTTAGGGTTTAGGGTTTGGTGTTTTGGGTTTACCATAAACGCTAAACCCTAAACTCTAAACCGTTCGTGTTAAAAACTCAATCTAAATCCTAAATCTAAACCCTAAATCTAAACCCTAAATTTCTAAACCCTAATATCTAAACCCTATAAACCCTAATATCTAAACCCTAATATCTAAACCCCAATAGCTAAAACCTCAAAATACGCTCGAAAAACACGATAATTGTTATATATTACTTCCTCGAGCGTTTTCCCGCCAAAATAAAAATATTTATCACAAAGTGTCTCTACTAAATGTTCATATTTTTATCTCATCTATAATGTTCGTGAACAAAGTTTTTTCAAAAACCGAAAAAAAAAAAGTTTTGGTTTCCCCCCGCTTCCCCCCGAATGGTTACTTCCCTCTTAATCCTACCACTATATATATATATATATATATATATATATATATATATATATATATATATATATATTAATTAAAAACGTTACGTGTTATAATAATTTCTATTATTTAAAGGATTTTAAAATAAACTTTAAAATATAATTGATTTTGAAAAACTAAATATTAAATAAATATTTCAAATATATATTTCGAAATGAATATATATATATTTTTCAATGTAATGAATTAGTAAAAATAAAATAATACTAATCATGTAGTAAATGTAATAATAATAATAATAATAATAATAATAATAATAATAATAATAATAATAATAATAATAATAATAATAATAATAATAATAATAATAATAATAATGAGACTAAAAAAAGAATCCTAAACAAATACATCCTTATGTTGACTAAAAATAAATAAATAAAAGAAAAAGAAAGTATAAACTAGTACATCCTTATGTTGACTAAAATAAAATTATAAACTAGTATACATATAGTCAATTTTGGTACATAAAGTATGTATTTTTATATTGAAATTTTAGGCTATAAATACTCATGAATGCAAGCATTAAACTTGCACCATTTCTCACACTTACAAAGTGTTACTTTCTTTCTCTCCATTATCATCTTTGTTCTTACACTTCATTATTAGTATTCTTAATCAAGAATCAAACCACTAAAGGTAGTTATAAGCCTACTGAATTATAACATATTATTATCTATACATAAAATACTACGACAAAGTCATGAGCGGGTCATTTCAAAACGGGTTTTATGAGCGGGATAGAGCTAAGGAAAGTATGGGTTATAGCTATGGAGGTTAAGGGTATTGTTCGTGAGGTCAACCTAGCATTTGTAATGTCCGTTACATTTGCGTACTTTTTCCTGCAATATTGAGTCACAATATTGAAAAAAGTACATATACGACACCCCTCAAAATGAGACCCATATGCGTGTTAGAGTTACCACTCTAACACTTGCTATTCTATGGTCTCATTTTGAGGGGTGTCGTATATGTACTAAAAGTACATATACGACACCCCTCAAAATGAGACCCATATGCGTGTTAGAGTTACCACTCTAACACTTGCTTTTTTAGGGTCTCATTTTGAGGGGTGTCGTATATATATATATATATATATATATATATATATATATATATATATATATATATATATATATATATATATATATATATATATATATATATATATATATATATATATATATATATGAAAAACGTTACGTGTTATAATAATTTCTATTATTTAAACGATTTTAAAATAAACTTTAAAATATAATTGATTTTGAAAAACTAAATATTAAATAAATATTTCAAATATATATTTCGAAATGAATATATATATATATATATATATATATATATATATATATATATATATATATATATATATATATATATTTCAATGTAATGAATTAGTAAAAAGAAAATAATACTTACCATGTAATAAATGTAATAATAATAATAATAATAATAATAATAATAATAATAATAATAATAATAATAATAATAATAATAATAATAATAATAATAATAATAATAATAATAATAATAATAATAATAATAATAATAATAATAATAATAATAATAATAATAATAAAAATAATAATAATAATAATAATAATAATAATAATGATGATGATGATGATGAGACTAAAAAAAGAATCCTAAACAAATGCATCCTTATGTTGACTAAAAATAAATAAATAAAAAAGAAAGTATAAACTAGTACATCCTTATGTTGACTAAAAATAAAATTATAAACTAGTATACATATAGTCAATTTTGGTACATAAAGTATGTATTTTTATATTGAAATTTTAGGCTATAAATACTCATGAATGCAAGCATTAAACTTGCACCATTTCTCACACTTACAAAGTGTTTCTTTCTTTCTCTCCATTATCATCTTTGTTCTTACACTTCATTATTAGTATTCTTAATCAAGAATCAAACCACTAAAGGTAGTTGTAAGCCTACTGAATTATAACATATTATTATCTATACATAAAATACTACGACGAAGTCATGAGCGGGTCATTTCAAAACGGGTTTTATGAGCGGGATAGAGCTAAGGAAAGTATGGGTTATAGCTATGGAGGTTATGGGTATTGTTCGTAAGGTCAACCTAGCATTTGTAATGTCCGTTACATCTGCGTACTTTTTTCTGCAATATTGAGTCACAATATTGATACGTGAGTGATGTTTCCATTTTCAATTATTATTATTATTACTATCATTATTATCTCCATGGTTATAATCAAGATAACATGCACTATATATGAACCTCAATGCTACTTAAGGCCTAGGGTGATCGTTGGTACCACTATGGGACGCTTGTGGATTTCGAATGCCAAACTTAGATTTTGGTCGAGAAATCCTGGGCCAACCGGTAAAAATAGATCATTCAGGTGACTCGGCGGTGGCATAGATGTTTGGGTATGGTGCACAATATCAAACCCGACTATAGTAATCATACACTCACTAAGTGAACAACACTTAGTCACTTACACACTTAATAAGTGGTGAACTTATTAAGAACAACTCACTAGTATTCAACACTAACTTACTAAACATGGAAACTTACTAAAAGTGGAAACTTTCCATAGATAGTAACCTTTTCGAAAATGGAATTTCTTTCAGAAAACCATTATCATTGGTATAGTTACCATACTTATGTCTATTAGACAACATCTGATCATACATTCTATCTCTAGGTTGAGATCCCGGTCACTTATTTCCATTCATTTCATTCCTTTCAAGGAATACTTCAACTGCTATTTAAGGTGAGTTTTCATAGTTCCCTTTTTATCTATATTTTTGGGCTGAGAATACATGCGCTACTTTTATAACTGTTTTTATGAAAATGAATACAAATACTAAAACTGATTTTTCGTAAATTTTCATATGCTCCCTTTTACACTTTATATTTTTGGGCTGAGAATACATGCGCTACTTTTATAACTATTTTTATGAAATGAATACAAATACTAAAACTGATTTTTCGTGAGTTTATTTGATTCCCTTTTACTCTTTACATTTTTGGGCTGAGAATACATGCGCTACTTTTATAACTGTTTTATGAAATGAATACAAATACTAAAACTGATTTTGTGTGAGTTTATAGATCCCTTTTACTCTTTACATTTTTGGGCTGAGAATACATGCACAACTTTTATAACTGTTTTACACGCTAGACACAAATACCAACTTTAAACTATGCTATACCCGGCTATGTCCGACTAAGTCCCTAACCGACAAGTATAAACTCAACTTGTCTTTGGGGCAAACTTTGAATAACTTTTGGATCTACGTGATCTACTAATTGGTCCATGTGAGACCAAGCTTATGAACAACTTTTGGATCTGCGTGATCTACTAATTGGTCCTTGTGAGACCAAGCTTATGAATAACTTTTGGATCTGCGTGATCTACTAATTGGTCCATGTGAGACCAAGCTTATGAACAACTTTTAAATCTGCGTGATCTACTAATTGGTCCTTGTGAGACCAAGCTTATGAATAAATTTTGGATCTGCGTGATCTACTTTTTGGTCCCTACGAGACCAACTTTATGAACAACTTTTGGATCTTCGAGATCTACTAATTGGTCCCTGCGAGACTAAGCTTATGAACAAAAATCTTATGGTCTAACACTATTACTGAAATCATTAATTATGACAAACCTATTAACTCACTCAACCTAGTGTTGACTTTTTAAGCATGTTTATTCTCATGTACTTAAATATTGCTTCCGCTGTATATCTGCTGCTTTGATGATGATTGCTTGCCATGCTTGGAGTCATGCATTTCATATCATATCAATTAAAGACATTTAATGCATTGTTCATTAAATACAATGTAATCTATTTATCTTCCGCTGCAAAACTCAATTAAACGTCTCATATAGAGTCGTTCTCGTTTATACAACTGTGATTTGATATATTTAGTGACGTTATTCTTCCAGGCCCTATCTGGAGGACGTCACAGGGGGCGGGGTTATTATCGCTGTATCGGCATAGTCGAAACGGGAGATGATCGCAACGGGTGGTTTAGTCCCCCTCGGGTGATCCCAATCGTTGTTCAAAAAAAAAAAAAAAGAGTTACCGCTCGAAGGAAAAATGGGAAGTAATAGTTGTTATCTTTTGAACATAGATTGTTCGTGCATAGTGTTGCCCTATAATTGTGCTAAGCTTTTGAATATAAGTAATAGTTGTTATCTTTGGAACAACTACTTCAGTTACGAAATAGAAATAGTTGTGAGAAGATTAAATCACCTATCATTGTTGATGAAGAGTAAGAATAAACATAAAATAGTTTGAAAAAACTTAAATTTTACCTATGTAATCAAGTATATAGTTTCCCGTTCAGAAATGCATATTTCTATGTGTAACATGTGAACATTTCATATAATTAACAATTTAACATATAATTTGTGGTAATGAACATATATTTGTTAATAATATGAGCATTGATTAACATTTGCATTTAATTTGTTGCATTTAAATGCATAAAAACTATAAAATTAAAAGGTTCACGCAGTTCTCCCCTTTTTATGGTTCTCATTTGAACCTGCACACACACACACACACACACGTATATATATATATATATATATATATATATATATATATATATATATATATATATATATATATATATATACACAACATACATATATATAAATGAAAAAGTTATTCTTGATTGTGATTGAAAGTTATTTATGGATGTTTGTATGTATATATTATATCTATATATCTATATTATATATATTATTAAATTAATTACAAATTAATTACTTTTTAGTATACATTATATATTTTTATATTACTCAGTAAAATCAAATCTATCTTATAAAAATAATACGGAGAATCATCATCTCATCTCATTAAAGATTAAAATAAAGTAACAAATCATTCATTTCTTTGAAAAATTAATATGACTCCAATTTCCTCTACAAAAATAAAAAATCACCCACGAAGAATTAGTTAAAGAAGCAGAGAAATATGTAGAAACAACATTAGAATTTTGGGATTACTGAACCCTGATCATCATAACCATGCATAATCAAGAAGATCTTAGCGATCAATTTGAAAGTGATTTGAATTTTTTTTTTTTTTGGAAAGTCAGATTCACACACTTACTAACACGATATTTATGAACATGCAAATATAACTAATATAACATACATTATACATGACGACTCCCCCGAGTATCATTATTTTGCTGAAATGACTAACAAATTTTCTAAAATTAAACTCGCGGGTTGCACTTTTATTTAAAAAATAATTGTATATAATAATTCTAAAATAATATAACTTATACTCTACGAATGTTACGTTTCATGACAAATTCTCATTGTAGTCTAAATATGACGTAGTATATATAATTTATATATTAAAAAGATAGTAATGGTGAGAAAACAAAATTGTAGACATTAAGTTACTAACACCACCCAAAAATACATTATACATGACGACTCCCCCGAATACCATTATTTTGCTGAAATGACTAACAACTTTTCTAAAATTAAACTCGCGGGTTACACTTTTATTTAAAAAATATTTGTATATAATAATTCTAAAATAATATAACTTATACTCTACGAATGTTACATTTCATGACAAATTCTCATTGTAGTCTAAATATGACGTAGTATATATAATTTATATATTAAAAAGATAGTAATGGTGAGAAAACAAAATTGTAGACATTAAGTTACTAACACCACCCAAAAGGACTTTTAAAATTTGTCAACACCACAGGCTCTTAAACTCAAAAGAACTTTTAAAATTCGTCAAAACCACGGTCTCCTAAACTCAAAAGGACCACGGGCTCTTAAACTCAAAAGAATTTTAAAATTTTTCAACAACACACGATTTTAAACTCAAAAGAATTTTTAAAATTTGTCAACATCACGGGCTCTTAAATAATTCTTATACTTTTTATTTTTATTTTTTTAGTATCGCTATTTAAATACAAATATGAACTGTAAATTACATTTTTTGCACGGTTTTTTACACACCCATGCAACGCACGGGCTCAAAAACCTAGTATATATATTGATAATGCTAAAAACGAACATATATTTCATAGCATTATTCCCCAAGAAAGACAAGCTTTTAGTTGCAATTGTTCTATTTACAAGTGATATTCGTTTAAATATTAAAAGGTGAAGACAAAAGACAGATTCGACGAATTGAAGACGCAAACGACCAAAAAGCTCAAAAGTACAAAATACAATCAAAGAGGTTCCAATTATTGATAAGAAACGTCTCAAAATTACAAGAGTACAAGATTCAAAACGCAAAGTACAAGATATTAAATTGTACGCAAGGACGTTCGAAAATCCGGAACCGGGACCAGAGTCAACTCTCAACGCTCGACGCAACGGACTAAAAATTACAAGTTAACTATGTATATAAATATAATATAATATATAATTAATTATATAAATTATATATAAATTATATTTATATAATAAACCGTCGGTAAACAAAGAGCCAAAATGAAGTGAGCTGTAATTACAAACTCCGCGACTCGCGGAGTTTGAAGAGCAAAAAGGGCGCGAGTCGCGGAGCTCACCTGGACTCAAATCCCTATAAAAGCAAACGCAGTTTGATCGCAAAAATCATAATATATATCCATCCATCTATCTATACGTAATATTTATATTTATAATTTATATTTTAATTTTAATTTTAATTTTAATCCTAATAATAAGGGTATGTTAGCGAATGTTGTAAGGGTGTAAGTCGAAATTCTGTCCGTGTAACGCTACGCTATTTTTAATCATTGTAAGTTATGTTCAACCTTTTTAATTTAATGTATCGTAGCTAAGTTATTATTATGCTTATTTAAAACGAAGTAATCATGATGTTGGGCTAATTACTAAAATTGGGTAATTGGGCTTTGTACCATAATTGGGGTTTGGATAAAAGAACGACACTTGTGGAAATTAGACTATGGGCTATTAATGGGTTTTATATTAACTAAAAAAATACCTTGTTATTTTAATATATAAACTTATAATTCGACGTATTTATATATAACCACATACGCTTAACTGGGTACGGTGGGCGGGATATTTATAAATACCAATAATTATTCATTTTACCGAACACGGAACTGGATTAATAGTTAATAGACTTGTTGAAATAGGGGTGGATTACATTCAAGGGTAATTGGTGTAATTGTTAACAAAGTAGTAAAACCTTGGTTTACACGCAGTCGATAACCTGGTGTATTCATTAAACAAAGTATTAAAACCTTGTTACAATTCGAATCCCTAATTAGTTGGAATATTTGACTTCGGGAATAAGAATAATTTGACGAAGGCTTTCGCTCTTTATATTTCTGACTGATGGACTATTATGGACAAATCCGTATAGACATATTAAATAATCCAGGACAAAGAACAATTAACTCATGGGCATAAAACTAAAATCAACACGTCAAACATCATGATTAAGGAAGTTTAAATAAGCATAATTCTTTTATTTCATATTTAATTTCCTTTATTTTATATTTAATTGCACTTCTAATTATCGCATTTTTATTTATTGTTATTGTATTTAATTGCACTTTTAATTATCGTGTTTTTTTAATTATCGCAAGTTTATTTTATCGCACTTTTATTTATCACAATTTCATTATCGTTATTTACTTTACGCTTTAAATTAAGTCTTTTATTTATTTAATATTTTACATTTTGTTTTAACTGCGACTAAAGTTTTAAAATCGACAAACCGGTCATTAAACGGTAAAAACCCCCCTTTATAATAATAATATTACTTATATATATATTTGTATTTTTATAAAAGTAAACTAATATAGCGTTAAGCTTTGTTTAAAGATTTTTCCTGTGAAACGAACCGGACTTACTAAAAACTACACTACTGTACGATTAGGTACACTGCCTATAAGTGTTGTAGCAAGGTTTAAGTATATCATTCTATAAATAAATAAATATCTTGTGTAAAATTGTATCGTATTTAATAGTATTTCCTTGTAAAATTTAATAGTATTTTATACCCCTTAGCTTTAACTATCAAGTATTTTTGGCGCCGCTGCCGGGGACAATCTAGCTTAAAAGCCGAAAGTGCAACGCTAATAATTATAAAAAAAAAAGATTTTTATTTTTAGTTTACTTTTATTAAAATTCACTTTTGTAAAAATACATTTTTAGTTATTCGAAAATATAAAAAGAAAACAAAAATTTATATATATTTTTTAAGATTTTATTAAATATTTAAGTTTTATAAAGTTTCTTTATTTTTATTTTATAAAAATATAAGTTTATTTAAATATTTTTATTTAAAACATAAAAAAAAACCAATATATATATATATATATATATATATATATATATATATATATATATATATATATATATATATATATATATATATAAATCTAGTTTTAAGATTTTTATTTCTATTTTTATTTTAGTTTTTAAATATAAGTTTTTATTATATAAATAATTTTATTTAAACAGAAAATATAAAACAGAATATAAAAAAAAGAAAGAAAAAAAAAACGCGTCGAATTTTAATCAACCTGTCATTTGAATTTTGGAACCCCGCGACTCGCGGAGTTTGCAGCTTCAAGTACCGCGACTCGCGGAGCCACCCTGACACCGACAGAAACCCTAATCAGCATTTATTACGGATAATTATTATTATTATTATTAATAAACCCTAATTACTTAATTATTATTATAATTAGTTTAAGTTTTTAAATTAAATTGTATTTTAAAGTTAAATTAGTTTAATTAAAATATAAAATTAATAGTTTTATAAAATAAATAATATAAAAATAATATTTTTATAAAAATTGTAATTTTTACAACTTTTTGTATATTTTTATATTTTGTCCCTTTTTAATTGTTTTGGCGTAATATTTGTATTTTTCGCTAGTTTTTAGTTTTAAACTTAGTTTTTGCCATAGTTATTTTTTACTTCTAGATTTTTAGGCTTTGCCGTAAAATTCCTTAAGTGCTTTTTCTTTAGACTAAAATTTAGGTACTTTAGAATTTTGCGACGCCTTTTTAAGTTTTAGTTTCTTTTTAAGTTATTGCCATTTGGGATATAGTTTTTCTTGTAAGCTTTAATATTTTTAGACACCTTTTACTATGTATCAATTATCATTCCAATTAGTAATCTCAATTTGCGATTATAATTTTAAGTTAGTGGTAGTAATAAGGTTGGGTTAGGCAAGTGTTTTAAAGTTTTATAAGTCACTCTTTTTTATTTCTTATTTTTCGACGCCTTTTATTTTTTTCGATCTTTTCTTTTTCGACCTTTTCCGACGCACTCTTTTTCTTTATTATTTCTCGCTATTCTAGTTTTAGGACATAGATTTTTATTCTACTTCTTATCTAAATTTCTTAAAATTACGAAAATTTATTTTAAGTGGTTAAATTGATAGACATCAAAATTTTCTGGTTCGTAGTAATAGTTGGATTTGTACGTGGACCGAGTTATTGGAGCCAAACAGTCCTCAATTATATTGAGACCAAACGAATCCTGCCCCTCTGCTGCATCTTTTGGCTATTCGAAACGTGGGCAAAATCAGAAAAGTCTATTAATTGGATAACTTATATAATTTTTCTTTCCTTTTTAAAAACTAATAGGATATTCAGTGAATGCACCGAGCAAGACGTTCACCACCTTTTGTACGTTCACCACCTGTAACTAGATCAAGACATTTAGCAAATATTAGCGCCGTTGATTTTTCTTTAGAATTGTCATCCAGTCGACCAAGTACTCCAGTTCAAATTTCCGATAATCCATTTTTTGAACCCGACCTCACAATTGAGAATCCGGAGAATATTCAGGGACGATTCATAGATCCTGAACCACTAAACTTTCCTCCGGAACCACCAATCATTCAAACAGAGATTGTTGAGGAACGAACCATTAAATCAGAATCCTCTAGTGATTCCGAATCAACAAATTCAATTATGGAGAATCTGAAACCTTTAAGTATGGAAGACCGAATGAGAGCTAAACGCACTGACCAAGGTCACGCAATTACTCATCCAGACATTAATGCGCCAGATTATGAAATCAAAGGACAAATTCTACACATGGTGACTAATCAATGCCAATTTAGTGGTGCACCGAAGGAAGATCCAAATGAACATCTTCGTACCTTTAATAGGATCTGCACTCTATTTAAAATAAGAGAAGTAGAAGATGAACAGATATATCTCATGTTATTTCCCTGGACTTTAAAGGGAGAAGCCAAAGATTGGTTGGAATCGTTATCTGAAGGGGCGATTGATACATGGGACGTTTTAGTTGAAAAATTTCTTAAACAATTCTTTTCTGCATCTAAAGCCGTAAGACTTCAAGGAGAAATTGTTACGTTCACACAGAAACCAAATGAAACTCTATATGAGGCGTGGACAAGATTTGGAAAGTTATTAAGAGGATGTCCGCAACATGGTTTAGATACCTGTCAAATAGTACAAATATTCTACCAAGGATGCGACATCACTACAAGGAAAGACATAGATATAGCAGCTGGTGGTTCTATTATGAAGAAAACCGAAACTGATGCTTATAAAATTATTGATAACACTGCTTCCTACTCACATGAGTGGCACCAAGAAAAAGATATCGTTAGATCATCTAAAGCAGCTAGAGCCGATTCTAGCCATGACTTAGATTCCATTTCCACAAAGATAGATGCTGTGGAGAGACGAATGGAAAAGATGACTAAGGATATTCACTCAATACGAATTAGTTGTAAGCAGTGTGGAGGACCACATTTGACAAAAGATTGTCTCAGTATTGAATTAACAATGGAACAAAGAGATAATGTTTCATATCTAAACCAAAGGCCTGGAAATAATTATCAAAATAATTATCAACCGCCAAGACCAATCTACAATCAAAACCAGAATTATAATAGAAATATTCCATACGACAACCAACAAGGTCCTAGCAATCAACAAGTGTCCAACAATAATTACAATCAGCAAAGACTTAATTTTCAAAACAAACCACCACAAACCGATGATAAAAAGCCGAATTTAGAAGATATGATGACGAAGCTAGTTGAAACTCAAACGCAGTTTTTCACATCTCAAAAACAAACCAATGAACAAAATGCTCAAGTATTTAGAAATCAACAAGCTTCTATTCAAAACATGGAACAAGAAGTAAGTAACCTAGCAAGATTAATAGGTGAAAGAAAACCGGGAAGTTTACCCAGTGATACAAATGCTAACCCCCGGAATGAAACAGCTAAAGCTATTACCACAAGAAGTGGTACAACACTTAAACCACCTGAAATACCTGTAACTTCTAATGAAGCTATTCCTACTCCACAAGAACCACAACCTGAACAAGATAAGGAAAAAGAACCGGTAGTTGAAAAGGTTAATGAAGATAACACAGTTAAGGCTAAACCTTATGTTAAACCATACCAACCACTACTTCCTTACCCGAGTAAAATGAAGAAAGAGAAACTTGAAGCCGAGCAATCCAAATTCTTGGATATGTTTAAACAAATAAATGTAAATCTTCCTTTCATTGATGTGATTTCAGGAATGCCTAGATATGCTAAATTCTTGAAAGATCTGATCACGAATAGAAAGAAAATGGAAGAACTCTCGGCTGTTACTGTAACATCCCGCATTTTTCCGTTAAATTATTTTAACGCCCGTCTTTTTCTTTTTAAATAATACCCTTCGTATCTAGATTCGTATCCTTTGTTATGTAACATTTTAAATATTCTCGTTGTTGGAAGATAACGTCTCCCGTACTCTCGTGTAATTTAAAATAATTCGTTTGGTTAATTCCCGCACCCGCTTTGAAACTCGAGGGACCGAGATTGCCAAAGGGGCAAACTAGTTGACTAGGTCAACTAGTCAACCCACTTACCACATCCATTCATTTCATCTCCACCTCCCACCTCCATCTCTCTCTCTTTCCCTCTAGCAAGAACACACACACAAACACCCAATTCAATCATTCATCATCTAAATTCGATCTAGGAGGCTTACAACAAAACAAATTACATATTTGGAATCCTTGCATCTTCCTCTTCGATTTCATACCAACCTCATCTCGTTTGGGTAACTTTCTAAAATCACTAGATTTTTGTGTTCTTGATGTTTTTAACTTATAAAGTTGTTAATTAGTGTCTATGGCTCATTGTGATGTCGTGTATGTAATTTGTATGCTCGATTCGTTGTTTTTGGTGTAACTAGTTCAATATGAAAATTACTTGCTAAATCCTTGATTTTGGATGATCAAATGTTGTTAGATTGTTAAAGTGCATGTTTTAAAAGTGTTACTAGTATCATTAGTTTCGTTTTGATGTATAGGTGGATTAAGGAAACTCCAAAAACATGATTATTGATGTTGTGATGCTTGATTAGGGTTTGCTAATTCTTGAGATGAATTTTTGGATGCTTGAATGCCATGGAATGTTAATTGTTAGTGTTTTGTTGCAATGTGTGTTTGATTACCTTCAAAACGGCATAACATACATGTAAGTTGGTTGCCCGAATCATAAAATGCGTTTTTGGAACTTGAACTTTGATTATGAGTATTTAATTGCGGTTTTTGGTTGTTTAAAGTGAAAGTTTGATTGATGATATGTGTTTAGTTGCATTCCTCGTCAAAATACCTTTCCAACGATGTATGATAGGCGTTATAAGCGTTTGCGGGTCAAGTGTTGTGTTAGAATAGGTTTTGGCTCGTGCACACTTGTGGAAAAACAGAAACAGACCTGCACAGATGGTGGCGCGGCGCGCCCCATACCCGCGCGGCGCGCAGATGTGCCTGGTCAGATTCTGACCTCCTCGTCCCATTTCACGTGAAATGTTTGATGACCTACGGACCTCCGATTCACATGAACCTTGTTTTAATATACTTGTATATGAATATTTAGCATAGAAAAATAGTCCGGGACCCGACCCGAACATGTTGACTTTTTCGTTGACTTTGACCAAGTTTGACTTTTTGTCAAACTTAACCAATTAATTATGCAATCTTTCTAACATGATTCTATACTTGTATCTTGCATGAAACTTGACAATTTGACTCACATGCTTCATAATCGAGTCGTAACGAGCCATAGGACTAATTGAACATCTTTGACCGTTTGTGTTTACCGTTATTGATACAACCTATATGATTAGGTCAAGACTAGCTTTGTCTTTGCACGCGTCTACTTGTTGAAGTACTTTATTAACTCTTGCACTCAAGGTGAGATCATAGTCCCACTTTTACTCTTTTTGAACTTATATTTGGGATGAGAAAACATAAACGATTCTTTTGAACTAAGTGAACACAAGAACGGGAAAACAAACATTCTACATACGAGTTTAGAACAAAAATCCTCAATTCGATTATCATTAGTTACACTTGCCGGGTGTAAGCGAGAACTTATGTTATATGGCCATATGGGTTGACAACCCTCATCTTTGACGGTTCGCTACCGTCTACGGATGAAATATATTTTCGAGAATCAGTGTTTGTTCTAGCACTATGGATGGGGTATACAATGGATGGAATGTTAAGCTTTGATAATTGGGTGCTCGTGAAACAAACTTTTGGAATGTATTACTATTATTTCATTGATGCAAATCTTGTGGTTCACTTGTACTCACTTACTTAAACCTATGATTTCACCAACGTTTTCGTTGACAGATTTCTATGTTTTTCTCAGGTCTTGCACGATACATGATACATGCTTCCGCTCATTATTTTGATACTTGCATTGGATGTCGAGTATACATGCATACATGGAGCGTCTTTTGGATACTTTTAAATTGTGTCGCATAAGTTTCATTTGTACTTAAAACTTTGTATCGTAACTTGTGGTGGAACTATTCTTGTAAAACTTGAACAACCTTTACATTTGAAATGAATGCGACATATCTTTTGGTCAAACGTTGTTTTAAAGACTTATGACCACGTAACGGGACCTAAGTAGACGGCGCCGTCAATGACGATTTGGTCGGGTCGCTAAAGATGGTATCAGAGCGTTGGTTGTAGGGATTTAGATTTCATTAGTGTCAACCCCGAGTCATAGGGTACATTGGTGAGTCTAGACTACAACCGGCATATAGACTTGAAGTAGGAATTACTTGACTATTTGTGCATTTATACTCGAACTCTTCTATCATATCTGACTCGTATTCGATCTCGATCTTACGTTGATAAATTTTGTTGACGCGCCACCTTGACTTTATAAAGTAATGTTAAATGCACATGTAAATCAGGGTAATATAATTTCCGGGATTATATTACGGTGATTCACATGGACGTTCCGACATTATGACATAAAGAATTTAAGGCGAGTCAATGAAAAATTTCCTCTCTATCCTTATTCCATACTCCGGTTAGTATTGTTGAAAATACTAACCAACGATATTATTGTGTCATGAAGGAACAATGGCTCACCAAGGTCAACACAATACTCCTCTCGAAACTCTAGGACAAGCTCTTCAACGAATGATAACCACCGCCGTGGGTACGGCCGTGGCCGATCACTTTTCCAACAACACCAATCATGGAACCGGTAATTCAAACGAAGGTTGCTCCTACAAGAACTTCATGAAGTACAATCCTCCCACTTTCGATGGAAACGGGGGACCGATTATTCTCACCCGATGGTTTGAACAAATGGAGACCGTTTTTGATACGAGCGGTTGTCGAAACCAAGATAAGGTCAAGTTTTCCACCCTCACTCTTACCGGTATCGCTCTCTCATGGTGGAACACGTATGTACAATCAGTGGGTATCGATGAAGCCCTTACACTCTCTTGGACCGAATTAAGAGAAAGGATGATCACCGAATACTTCCCGCGCGACGAGACTCGAAGGCTCGAACAGGGTCTAAGGAATTTAAAAACGGCCGGAAATGACCTCGAAGCTTATAATCAACGGTTTACCGAACTAGTCTCGATGTGTCCAAATCTCATGACTCCCGAATCCCTAAGAGTCGAACTTTACATGGATGGCCTCCCTAAGAGCATTCAACACAAGGTAATGACATCTCAACCCACTAACCTACAAGAGGCTTTAACAATGGCCCGCCAAGCCTTAGAAACGGTGAATGAAATGGAAGCACCGGCACCAATGGTCGAGAACCACCCGAGTAACAACAAAAGAACATGGGAAGCCTCTCAATCAAGCAACCACGACAATAACAACAACCCCGCCAAGAAGCCTTTTACCTCCAACGACAAGAAAGGCTATGCCGGAAAACTACCTTTTTGCAACAAATGCCACAAGCATCATTTTGGTGAATGTGGCAAGCTAATTTGCCATCGGTGCCAAGGTAGTGGTCATATTGCCAAGTATTGTGGAAGTACTGCCCCCATCACTCAAAAGGGGCCCGACGCACCAAAGCCGAGTATTTGCTACAAATGTGGCCAATCGGGTCATTTTAGGAATGAATGCCCAAAGAATAAAGCAAAAACCAACGCGCGCCGTTGAACTTACAACATCGACACCTAGGATGCCCGAGACGATGATGGACTAGTCACGGGTACGTTTCTTCACAACAAACCGTATATTTCATACTTATTCGATTCGAGTACCGTTAGACGTTTTATAACCAAGGATTTGACTCGTGCTCTTTATATTCCACCTCTTTCCCCCAGATACTACTTAGACGATTTAAGTGACCGACGGAAAATATTGTGTGCCTATAAATTTTATTGGAGGAAATACGTTAAGACTTTTGACTTGACACCTATAGAACTAGGGAGCTCGGAACCTATTCGTTAAAAAAAAAAAAAAAAAAAAAAAAAAAAAAAATGTTTCCCCATCATCTTGTATAGATTATTGTGAACTGAGTAATTTTCGGTTGGAAACCGATACCCTCTCCCTCGCATCCATGACCTCATGATTATTTGCACGAATCCCGTATGTTCCAAATCGACCTCCGTTCCGGTTATCATCAATTGGGGGTTAAGTGAGACGATGTCTCCTAAGCCACTTTCCGAACTCGCAACGTTAGTTGTAAAACTCTCTTAGTACCGTTTGATTTATTTAGGGCTCGCCCGTATCCATAAACCTCTTGAACTGCGTATGCAAATTCATATAGACTAATCTGTTATCGTATTTATAGATGACATCTTAACTTATTTAAGTAAAGAAGGAAAACGAACAACATCACCATCTTACGCTCGAACTTTTGAGAAAAGAGCAACTTTATACCAAATTCTCCGAGTGAGAATTTCTGTTGAACGAAGTCCAATTTTCTAGACCATGATGTTAATGATCAAGGCATTACAATCAATCTCGAAATCAAGCCACATGTAATCAGGAAACTCTCCCAACTCAGACTTGTATTCGTAAAATCTTAGATCTCGCCTGTTATCACCGAAGATTCATTTCTGACTTTTCTCGTGTTACCCGACTTTTACACTCGTTAACTCACTAAGGGAAAACTTTAAACCTCTCCGTGTTCGAACCTTGAGCGTGACTCTTCACACCAACATTTCTAGTTAAAATCGTATAGCAACAGATGGAACTCAAACATGGAAATATTTCTACATGAACGCCGAAAGGCATACTCTCTCGACTCAAAATTTACGTAACTAAAATTCGTTATTTTGCACGAAGAATTCGAATACTAAACTGTAGATCCGATCAACTTTCTCGTCATCACGTACCACACACATACCTCTGTTATTTCACCGTTACTGTCTGATATTACTGGAATTTAAGATAACACACAATCCAACGATACTTCACTCTTCCTTGACTTAACGCCCTTGTGTTCCTGATAATCGGTCAACTATTGTTCAACCCCGAACTATACAACTACGTGTACTACCTCGTTTCTCTTTCAGACTTCAACTTTTGACAACTAGAGGCACGTTATGGCAACCTCGAGATGTAAGCTCATCCTATTCTAGGTCCTCATTTCACTCCTATCTTTATCGCTCGCATTTCCGTTTAAGGAAACTCCTTGTAACATTTCTCCATGGATAGAGAAACTCCTTATATTACATTAGTATTCGCCACGAGGGTGAATAGTCCTAACGAACATTTTTCGAACCCTAACTGACTTGTTCAAACATATCTTAAGAGATTCTACACCAACACGGTGTATCTTTGTCATTTATCCTGTATCGAAATACTCGTTTCACTTCTAGTTTTACAAGAAACCTTGGGAACTCGCTTAGACACATGTACCGCGTATCTCTCACAACCGACGAACCGAGCAAACGAACGATTTACGTCTTGGAAAGACATGTCACAAACTCGTATTGTCACCTTTAGTAGATCACTCTTACAACAGTAGTTACCACTCGTGTGTTCACGCGCACTTTCCGAAACCCTATATGACGGCTAATGTCATACCCCTGTTCATTTAACCAAAGCATCAACCACCGAAATCTGAACCCCATCAAGAAACAACAATTGAGATCGTTCAAGTCCGAGAAGGGCTCGAGACAACCCATTGTCGCCAGAAGAGTTATACCAAACTTAGAGGAGAACCTCACCAAACCCAGTGTGTAACCGCGTAATATTGGGAAACCGCACCTTGGAAGGGTGTAATCCATTTTGGGAAATCGAGAAAGACTATATCCGCAATATTGAACCTTCTGAAACCTTGGGGCGTATTGGAACCGCTTCCTACCGTTTAGAACTCCCGACTCAATTAAGTTTCCGTTTACCCTACATTTCGTGTAACAAACTTAGAAACGTGTCCTGCGGAACAGGAGCGTGCAATCCTGCTAGATACATCAACTATCGATGACAACTTCTCTTCATAGGGAAAACCAGTTGAAACCGGGGATCGTAAAACCAAACCCAAATACAACGTAAAACCCTGACTATCCAACTCATGAGAACACTCAAGGACGTACTTTCACTTATTCATTGCATGGACAACGTAAAGTCTCGAGTAAGAGATATCGACTACTACTTCCAACTAAATTTCGGGACGAAATTTCTTTTGAGGTGTGGATAATGTAACATCCCGCATTTTTCCGTTAAATTATTTTAACGCCCGTCTTTTTCTTTTTAAATAATACCCTTCGTATCTAGATTCGTATCCTTTGTTATGTAACATTTTAAATATTCTCGTTGTTGGAAGATAACGTCTCCCGTACTCTCGTGTAATTTAAAATAATTCGTTTGGTTAATTCCCGCACCTGCTTTGAAACTCGAGGGACCGAGATTGCCAAAGGGGCAAACTAGTTGACTAGGTCAACTAGTCAACCCACTTACCACATCCATTCATTTCATCTCCACCTCCCACCTCCATCTCTCTCTCTTTCCCTCTAGCAAGAACACACACACAAACACCCAATTCAATCATTCATCATCTAAATTCGATCTAGGAGGCTTACAACAAAACAAATTACATATTTGGAATCCTTGCATCTTCCTCTTCGATTTCATACCAACCTCATCTCGTTTGGGTAACTTTCTAAAATCACTAGATTTTTGTGTTCTTGATGTTTTTAACTTATAAAGTTGTTAATTAGTGTCTATGGCTCATTGTTATGTCGTGTATGTAATTTGTATGCTCGATTCGTTGTTTTTGGTGTAACTAGTTCAATATGAAAATTACTTGCTAAATCCTTGATTTTGGATGATCAAATGTTGTTAGATTGTTAAAGTGCATGTTTTAAAAGTGTTACTAGTATCATTAGTTTCGTTTTGATGTATAGGTGGATTAAGGAAACTCCAAAAACATGATTATTGATGTTGTGATGCTTGATTAGGGTTTGCTAATTCTTGAGATGAATTTTTGGATGCTTGAATGCCATGGAATGTTAATTGTTAGTGTTTTGTTGCAATGTGTGTTTGATTACCTTCGAAACGGCATAACATACATGTAAGTTGGTTGCCCGAATCATAAAATGCGTTTTTGGAACTTGAACTTTGATTATGAGTATTTAATTGCGGTTTTTGGTTGTTTAAAGTGAAAGTTTGATTGATGATATGTGTTTAGTTGCATTCCTCGTCAAAATACCTTTCCAACGATGTATGATAGGCGTTATAAGCGTTTGCGGGTCAAGTGTTGTGTTAGAATAGGTTTTGGCTCGTCCACACTTGTGGAAAAACAGAAACAGACCTGCACAGATGGTGGCGCGGCGCGCCCCATACCCGCGCGGCGCGCAGATGTGCCTGGTCAGATTCTGACCTCCTCGTCCCATTTCACGTGAAATGTTTGATGACCTACGGACCTCCGATTCACATGAAACTTGTTTTAATATACTTGTATATGAATATTTAGCATAGAAAAATAGTCCGGGACCCGACCCGAACATGTTGACTTTTTCGTTGACTTTGACCAAGTTTGACTTTTTGTCAAACTTAACCAATTAATTATGCAATCTTTCTAACATGATTCTATACTTGTATCTTGCATGAAACTTGACAATTTGACTCACATGCTTCATAATCGAGTCGTAACGAGCCATAGGACTAATTGAACATCTTTGACCGTTTGTGTTTACCGTTATTGATACAACCTATATGATTAGGTCAAGACTAGCTTTGTCTTTGCACGCGTCTACTTGTTGAAGTACTTTATTAACTCTTGCACTCAAGGTGAGATCATAGTCCCACTTTTACTCTTTTTGAACTTATATTTGGGATGAGAAAACATAAACGATTCTTTTGAACTAAGTGAACACAAGAACGGGAAAACAAACATTCTACATACGAGTTTAGAACAAAAATCCTCAATTCGATTATCATTAGTTACACTTGCCGGGTGTAAGCGAGAACTTATGTTATATGGCCATATGGGTTGACAACCCTCATCTTTGACGGTTCGCTACCGTCTACGGATGAAATATATTTTCGAGAATCAGTGTTTGTTCTAGCACTATGGATGGGGTATACAATGGATGGAATGTTAAGCTTTGATAATTGGGTGCTCGTGAAACAAACTTTTGGAATGTATTACTATTATTTCATTGATGCAAATCTTGTGGTTCACTTGTACTCACTTACTTAAACCTATGATTTCACCAACGTTTTCGTTGACAGATTTCTATGTTTTTCTCAGGTCTTGCACGATACATGATACATGCTTCCGCTCATTATTTTGATACTTGCATTGGATGTCGAGTATACATGCATACATGGAGCGTCTTTTGGATACTTTTAAATTGTGTCGCATAAGTTTCATTTGTACTTAAAACTTTGTATCGTAACTTGTGGTGGAACTATTCTTGTAAAACTTGAACAACCTTTACATTTGAAATGAATGCGACATATCTTTTGGTCAAACGTTGTTTTAAAGACTTATGACCACGTAACGGGACCTAAGTAGACGGCGCCGTCAATGACGATTTGGTCGGGTCGCTAAAGTTACTATGAATGCTAATTGTTCAGCAGTGCTGTTGAATAAGATACCAGAAAAATTATCTGATCCAGGAAGTTTCACAATTCCATGTTTTCTGGGTAGTCTTAGTTCAATAGAAGCATTGGCAGACTTAGGTGCTAGTATAAATCTAATGCCGTATTCACTATACGCTAAACTAGGCCTTGGAGAATTGAAACCAACCAGAATAAGTATACAACTAGCCGATAGAACAATAAAATATCCTAGAGGGATAATGGAGAACATGCTAGTTAAAGTTGGTACTTTAGTATTTCCAGTAGATTTTGTTGTTCTGGACATGGAAGAAGATTCTCAAGTTCCTCTCATATTAGGAAGACCATTCTTAAACACGGCTAAAGCAATGATAGACGTGTTCGGTAAGAAACTGACCCTAAGTATAGAGGACGAGAGTGTTACCTTTTCAGTTGATAGAGCAATGCAACAACCACAATCTGCAGATGATACATGTTATTATATTCAAACTATAGATGCATATGCAGAATTATTAGAAGAATTTCCAGAATTACAAGGAACAGGAGAATGTTCTTTAGGAGAAGGTAATGAACCAATTGATGAAGCTGAAATGTTAGCTACACTTATAGCTAATGGATATGAACCAACAACAGAAGAAATTCAAATGCTAAAAGAAGAAGACAGATATCGATATAAATCATCGATAGAAGAACCACCGAAATTAGAGTTAAAGCCACTTCCAAACCATTTGGAATACGCTTATTTACATGGTGAATCTGAATTACCTGTAATAATATCGTCTTCTCTTACTGAAAATGAGAAATCACAACTCATTTCTGTGTTGAAAGCTCATAAACCAGCCATTGCATGGAAGATTCATGATATTAAAGGAATAAGTCCTTCGTATTGCACACATAAAATCCTTATGGAAGAAGGTCATAAAACGTATGTGCAACGCCAACGAAGACTAAATCCTAATATGCAAGATGTAGTTAAAAAAGAGATTATTAAACTACTAGATGCAGGTTTAATATATCCAATTTCTGATAGTCTATGGGTAAGCCCAGTTCAATGCGTGCCTAAGAAGGGTGGCATGACTGTCATTACAAATGATAAAAATGAGCTTATTCCTACTAGGACTGTAACAGGATGGCGTGTATGTATTGATTATAGAAAATTAAATGACGCCACCAGAAAAGATCACTTTCCCTTACCTTTCATTGATCAAATGTTGGAAAGATTAGCCGGAAATAGTTACTATTGCTTTCTTGATGGATTTTCCGGATATTTTCAAATTCCAATAGCACCCGAAGATCAAGAGAAAACCACATTCACATGCCCTTATGGTACTTTTGCTTACAAACGCATGCCATTTAGACTTTGCAATGCCCCTGCAACCTTTCAAAGGTGCATGATGGCGATTTTTCACGACATGATAGAAGAATGCATGAAAGTTTTCATGGATGACTTTTCAGTCTTCGGTGATACATTTGAATCATGTCTAGTTAATCTGGAACGAATGCTTATTAGATGCGAAAAATCAAATCTAGTTCTTAATTGGGAGAAATGCCATTTTATGGTTAAAGAAGGCATCGTTCTTGGACATAAAATCTCAAAGGAAGGAATTGAAGTGGATAGAGCTAAAGTAGATGTAATTGCTAAACTTCCACATCCCACCAATGTTAGAGGAGTTAGGAGTTTTCTAGGGCATGCCGGTTTTTACCGACGTTTCATAAAAGATTTTTCTAAAATTGCTACTCCTATGAATAAACTCCTAGAAAAGGATGCTCCATTCATCTTTTCAGATGAATGCATCAAATCTTTTAATATTCTTAAAGAGAAACTTACTAATGCGCCGATCATGATAACACCGAATTGGAATCTACCATTTGAACTAATGTGCGATGCAAGTGATTTTGCAATGGGAGCCGTTTTAGGACAAAGGATTGAAAAACAATTTCAACCTATATATTATGCTAGTAAAACGTTACAAGGAGCACAAACAAATTACACAACTACTGAAAAAGAACTCCTTGCTATTGTCTTTGCTTTTGACAAATTTCGATCATATCTCGTTCTAGCTAAAACGGTGGTCTATACCGACCATTCTGCTCTTAGATACCTATTTTCGAAACAAGATGCTAAACCAAGATTAATCCGTTGGATTTTACTCTTACAAGAGTTCGATATTGAAATCCGAGATAAAAGAGGAGCAGAAAATCTCGCCGCTGATCATCTTTCTCGTCTTGAAAATCCCGAATTAGAAATTCTAAATGAATCGGCCATACAAGACAACTTTCCTGATGAATATCTATTGAAGATAGATTATAATGAAATACCATGGTTTGCAGACTATGCAAACTACTTAGTTTGTGGATTCCTTAGAAAAAAGGATTATCGTACCAAAAACGAAAGAAATTCTTTAGTGATATAAAACACTATTTCTGGGAAGATCCACATCTGTTTAAAAGTTGTCCCGATGGAATAATACGCCGATGTGTATTCGGAGATGAAGCTAGTAAAATTTTAAACCATTGTCACACAGGACCAACAGGAGGGCATTATGGGCCTCAACTAACGGCAAGAAAAGTTTACGATGCTGGATTCTATTGGCCTACAATTTACAAAGACGCACACCTTCTTTGCAAATCCTGTGATGCTTGTCAAAGGGCCGGAAAAATAAGTCAACGTGATGAAATGCCACAAAATGTCATACAAGTATGTGAAGTATTTGACATTTGGAGTATTGACTTTATGGGTCCATTTCCAAAATCTCATAATAATCTCTATATTCTCGTAGCCATTGATTATGTATCTAAATGGGCGGAAGCACAAGCTCTCCCAACTAACGATGCACGAGTTGTAGTCAACTTTTTAAAACATCTTTTTGCAAGGTTTGGAACACCGAAAGCTTTAATAAGTGATCGGGGTACTCATTTCTGTAATAATCAACTTGAGAAAGTTCTTAAAAGATATGGAGTAACTCATAAAATCTCCACCGCATATCATCCACAAATAAGTGGACAAGTTGAAAATACCAACCGAGCTTTAAAACGTATTCTAGAGAAAACCGTAGGATCAAATCCGAAGGAATGGTCCATTAAATTGGAGGATGCACTCTGGGCTTTTAGAATAGCCTACAAAACTCCAATTGGAACCACACCTTTTAAACTCGTCTACGGAAAAGCATGTCATCTTCCAGTAGAAATTGAACACAAAGCATTTTGGGCTTTGAAGACATGTAATCTTGATATACATGAAGCTGGACGTCTACGATTAAGTCAACTAAACGAATTAGAAGAATTAAGACATGAAGCATACGAAAATTCGTTAATCTATAAAGAAAGAACGAAGAAATGGCATGATAAAAGAATCAGAAGTTTAAAAGAATTTAAAGAAGGAGACAGAGTTCTTCTTTTCAATTCACGATTCAAGCTATTTCCTGGAAAATTGAAATCAAGATGGTCTGGACCATTCATAGTCAAAAGAGTTTTCCCATACGGAACGATAGAATTAATAAATTCAAATGGGATTGAATTTAAAGTTAATGGTCACAGAGTTAAACACTACATAGATAGTCCGATAGAATTCGACAATGAAGTTAATCACAATTTCGATACCACAGCTAACTAAGTGTGGGGAGAATCAAGTCTTTAAAGGATAATATGTATTTTTGTTAGAGTTAGATTGTCTGTTTTCGTGTAGTTCTCGAAAATGGAACCCGAATGGTCTTTCCCTAGCAGACCCTAAAGAACTAGTCTTCTCCCCCCATTCTGAATTTTTATTTTTTTAGGAAATGAAGACTGCCTGTGAACTAAACCATGGTCTAATGCTACACGCTTTGATCACTAAACGTAATAATGACACACTACCAAGTGAAATAGTATCAGTAATCAGAGAAAGATTGGACGGAGTAAGAAAAGAATCCAGATGCGAAGATAATAAGTTACAATTTGGTAAAGGAAAATCAAAATCCGCAGCGAAAAGAAGAGCACGACACCTTGAAAGATGTCACAAATGCGGAAAATGGTCACATGGAGGTAAATGTTCAAATAATCAAACCTATTCAAACACCGAATTTGTTACTTTATGCAGAGACGGACCGTTCATATGTTTAGAAGAAAAAACACTGAATGCTCGAGGTTACGCCTATGTAGCTATGGAAAACCAATTAAACCGACTATCTTATGAATGGGATAGATCATATAACTAAGAATACTATGTCACAGGTAAGTCTGTACAGTTTTTATTTTTATTTTTAACCTTTTGATAATAAACGCTAATTTGTTCGCTATAAAGTATTAAATTGGTATTGAATAAAATTAGGTTTGGCGACCGAAATTATTGATATCATACAAAAATTTATTACATCACTGCGAAATTTAACGTTTATTCTTAAGGTATAAATATCTTTAATCAATCAACCCAAAATATTTCAAAAATTCGTCATGAGTTAAATTAGGTCTTGGAACCGAAATTACTTTACCGAAAAGAGGGGCGCATATTTTTGATAATATTTGATTGATAAAAGTGGGATAAAAGCCAAAAATATTTTTAATTTTATTTTTACCATGTTTTTAAAATTAATATATAAATTTTAAATTAATATTGTAAACTTTGTAAAATCAATATATTTAAAATTGTAAATATTTGAAAAATTAATATAAGTTTGGTGTGAATTTATAATATGAATTTTTAAATTAAGTTTGGTGTGAATTTTTAATTTTTAAAATATGAATTTTATTTTTATGCATTTTAAATTTTAAGTTTGGTGTGAATTTTTAATATTAATTTTGAATTTTATGTATTTTTAATTTAAGTGGGTGTGAATTTAAAAACAAAAATTTACTTTATCTCATTAAGTTAAAAATATGATTTTTAAAATTCGTCGTAAGTTGAAGACTAGGTCGTTGAACCGAAATTGCTTTACCCGAGGGAGGGACGAGAACTTTTATTATCATTATTTTTAATCTTATTGAATTAAAGTATGCCAAAAACATTAAAAAAAACCAAAAATCTTAGCTTTTAAAACAATCGCTACAAAAAGACAAATTTTAAAATTTTGTCGAAGGACGGACTAGGACATCGATCCGAAACGACCTCATCCTAAATAACAAGGGAAACAAAATTTTAAAATTAATTACTTAATTGTTTTAATTAGTATAAGATGTTTATAAAAAATAAAAATAAAAAATACAAACTCCGCGACTCGCGGAGTTTGAAGGGTCAAACACCGCGACTCGCGGAGCTTGCAAAATCCAGAAAAAAAAAAAAGCTGAACGAACTGATCAGTATCCTCACTCCCCACACCACAAAACTGCGAAAATAACCCGAAAAAACCCGAAAAAACACTCCCAAATTCACAATTTTTGACCGTTAATCATCAAATCTTTTACTAAAATCATGTTAAGAAGGATGCTATCAAGGAATTACTCAAGAAAAACGGTAAATTTCTACACCTAAACACCATTTAATCCGAAAATTAGTGTTCTTGAGCAATTTTATACCCAATTTGATTTTGATGCTTTTTAGTGTAATTAAGCTTAAATTGTTTATGTATTATGCTTGTATAACCTAGATTGATGCTATTTAACATGATTAGAAGCCTTAAACTTCAAATTTTGAGTAATCTAGGGTTTGTGTTCTTGAGCAAATTTGGGGCTTTTTGATATAAACAGGTTATGGCCGATTTTTGTCATGAATTGTTGCTAAATTAAGTAGTGTAACATGTTTAGGTAGTTAAATGATCCAAACTTTGAGCCTAAACATGATTTTGAGAATTAAAGTGGACTTTTTCAAGTCTAAAATTCATGAACTTGATTTTTGAGAGATAATGCCATTTGAAACTTGTTTAATTGCTAGTAATGATTATTTTGACATGTTATTTGAGTTGAATGCTTATGAACTTGGCGAACATTTTCGTATATGCTTATTTGAAAAAGTGTAGATTTGATGAAAATATGAAAATGAGCTTAAGTTTGATATAAATTGATCATGTCATTGTAATTATTTTGATTGATGATTTTACTGACACTAATGCATATTTGGATGCACAAAAATTGTGTTTGATGTGTTTTGCAGACTAAAAGGGGTGAATCTTCATCCCAAGCTCGCAATGCTCCTGCTGAAAATGTGGAACAACAGGAGGTGGATAACTACTACAAACAAGATATACCTCATCCAGTCATGACATTTTCTGATATGCACTTGGAAGATTTGCACCCGAACCTGAGATTTGACAGACTTTGGATAGATTATCCAAAATACCAAAGGGGTTTGCATACTCTTCATTCTAAAGCTGTTGAAGTACCTAGGGTCATAGAATGGGGACCATTAGAAGCTGTAGAATTGACCGGGCCAATTAGGGAATTAATTGCACAGAGGTATGGTAATTCTACTTTTAACAATTGGGTACGGTTATTCAACATGCGTAGACCTGTATATAAAGTATGGTGTGAAGAATTGTTGTGTAGTATAGAATTAAATGATCGGGTAGCTAGTTTAACCGGTCGATCTTTTATTAGATTTTTATTAGGAGGTTCGATGCGCCACATGTCTTTACTAGACATGGCTCAGGCTTTACGTTTATATACGCCTGAGGAGTTAGCATCTGCCGATTGTAGAGGGTTGATATTGAACGGTAGGAAGATAGACGAAAATTTTGATACGCATGGTGTATGGAGTCAAATGACAAGCCATCAATGATTCAAAGGGGGAAATTACTCTTATTTGGATATAGATAGAGCAGAGTTAAGAGTAATTCATAGGTTTTTAGCTAATTCGATTACACAAAGAGGTAAGAATAAGGAAAAGGTAAATGAACATGATTTGGTTTACCATATGTGTATTCGAGACCCACAAAGCACTGTAAGTATACCTTATTGTGTGGGTTATTATTTATCAGCTATGGTTAGGGGGATGAGACCGCATAGCATAATAGGAGGTGGTATATTTATTACTTTGATTGCTGAATATCTCGGTGTGGATGTAAGTTGGGGGGATTACTAATCGAAGAACCAGAACCCCGAGATACAATAGGTTTAAATGTATACCATGATGCGAAAGTTTTGAAGAGGCGAAATAACGCCGCAGTACGATATAATGGTAGACATCCACAGGTTGAGAGAAACCAACAGCAAGGTAATGTAGGAGGGGGAAATGAAATGGCAGAAATGCAAAGATTTATAGCTTCACAAGAGTATGAAAATGCTAGACATAGAGCATTTGAAGATTGGCAAGTTCATCAAAACTAAATCATAGCTTATTGCCAACATATAGGTAGAAACTATATTCCTACTCAATCGCCCATATTCCGTCCCTGGTCTATAGAGATCCAACCACCGTATCCTACGTATAACCCAGTCGAAGCATTTTATAGCACCTATGGTTATGTATGGAACCCCTACTGGTATCAGTATCATCCCTAGTCTACTTAGTTTTATTTATTTTATAATTTGTAATGTTGATACATTTAATACTTATGTTGGATTTGTAATAGTTTTATTATTTTCTAAATTTTATTATTAGATTTTAATAATTTTTGAATGTGGGGTAATATACCAAACTTCAAAAATATGTATATATGTTTGCAGTTTATGTTATGTACACAACAGGGTAAAACAATGCATTTTCAAAGACTGGCATTAAGTTCAGCAAAAGCAACTAATTTTGACGATAAGATGCAAAATATATGTGAAATAACAACAAGACGGAATGAACAAATGATATGCACCATTTATCATTCAGCAAGCAAACACAAATATGTTTGGAAACTTTGGTAAAATTTAATCATTTCTACGCTAATCACCCTCAATAATTTAAATTGTTACTGATTTATTGCAAATGAAGGCATTGCAAGATCTTAAGTGTGGGAAGGGGTTAAATTCTTTCGGATTTTATAATTTTTATCTTAAACACTTGGTTACCATTAAAAATACTAGTAAAGCAGTAGTTGTATTAGAATCTAGTGCTCTCTGATAATAAAGAACAGCCCTAGTCTTATATACTGACTACCCAATTCTAGTAAAATTTTTAAAAATTTTCAATTAAATGAACTCAAAATCATGTTTATACATATTTATGAATGATAAAACTAGGTTTTAACACCGAAATTATTGTTACCTCGGAAAGGACATAAATTGAGAAACAAACCAAGATGTTAAAATTCATTTAAAATGGAATAGAGGACAATAAAAAGGAAAATAAAAGCCAAGTGTGGGAAAATTTACCAAGATATTTTAAACATATATCACATATTTTTGTACAAATAATTGAAAATACTTTTGCTTTGGACTAAACTAAAAAGTTTTACCTGATTTACTATAAGAAAGATGGATCTACACGATGAATCAATTCCATCATTAAAAGGAAGTAAAGTCTTCCGAAAAAAAAACGCGCTTCTTGATTTAGGTCATGAAGTTGTCGTCCAGACCAGCTGTAGGTTGACGAAAAATCTAGAAAAGTCATCACTAAAATCAGCAGGAAATCCACGCACCTCAGCATAAAACAGGGTCGCCAAGTGGTCAGACTTATCCTAACCATGAGAGGATCTGTCTTGTAAAATGGGAAGGGCACCGTGCAAATTAGCTTGATAAGACTAATGAATCAGATCTCCAGAAAGGATAATCTCTTTAAAGATTAAAAATCAGCTTTTAAGACTGATATTACTCAATCCTTGAGATTGACCTTAAAGATTGAGAATTCAAACTCATGGAATTCAATGATATCTAAACTCGAGCTTGAACGAGAAAATATTTTGATCAAATTATAAACCGATTTGTTTTCTGAAAACCCATTTTCAATGCGTTCATTACCATTGAACGTAAAATCCTAGGAATTCACCTGGAATTCATTAGGTCACCTGAACTAAATCGGGTGTCAACCGTAAGAACGGTGGTTGCATAGCATGGTCAAAGACAGGACCTTGTGCCAGACCGACAAATTAAAAGGGTGAGCTTTACTATTGCTCCTACCAAGGATAGTAATTGCGTCCGACACGTTATAGACCATAATTAAAAGCATGTCAGGGGACATTGCCTTAACAGTTGCTTGTTCAACGCTTTCCTTTACAACCGGACGGTAGTTTACCGAAAGGTAATATACGGGACAAGTCAACTGGACGTGTTGCTTTCCAAATACAAGGTTAGCAAGTGGGTGACACAAAATCATAAGTTTTGAGCTAAAATTTTTAAATATGAAACCCACCAAACCCACAAAAATAATTTGCAAACACCGGTGAAGGGTTATTCCGAAAAACTTATCTAGGGTAAAAACTAGATTTAATTTTCAAAAGATCAAATATTTTCATAAAGATCCAATTTCCTTAATGGATCTAAATTTTTATAGTCATGTGGGACTGTAAACCATATCGTTACTACCATTGTTTATACCGCCGTATAGAAATCACTGATGTACAAAGTGTGAAGAATAAAGAAGTGATTCTAGTATTTCAAGACTATATTGCTTGAGAGCAAGCAACGCTCAAGTGTGGGAATATTTGATAATGCTAAAAACGAACATATATTTCATAGCATTATTCCCCAAGAAAGACAAGCTTTTAGTTGCAATTGTTCTATTTACAAGTGATATTCGTTTAAATATTAAAAGGTGAAGACAAAAGACAGATTCGACGAATTGAAGACGCAAACGACCAAAAAGCTCAAAAGTACAAAATACAATCAAAGAGGTTCCAATTATTGATAAGAAACGTCTCAAAATTACAAGAGTACAAGATTCAAAATGCAAAGTACAAGATATTAAATTGTACGCAAGGACGTTCGAAAATCCGGAACCGGGACCAGAGTCAACTCTCAACGCTTGACGCAACGGACTAAAAATTACAAGTTAACTATGTATACAAATATAATATAATATATAATTAATTATATAAATTATATATATATTATATTTATATAATAAACCGTCGGTAAACAAAGAGCCAAAATGAAGTGAGCTGTAATTACAAACTCCGCGACTCGCGGAGTTTGAAGAGCAAAAAGGGCGCGAGTCGCGGAGCTCACCTGGACTCAAATCCCTATAAAAGCAAACGCAGTTTGATCGCAAGAATCATAATATATATCCATCCATCTATCTATACGTAATATTTATATTTATAATTTATATTTTAATTTTAATTTTAATTTTAATCCTAATAATAAGGGTATGTTAGCGAATGTTGTAAGGGTGTAAGTCGAAATTCTGTCCGTGTAACGCTACACTATTTTTAATCATTGTAAGTTATGTTCAACCTTTTTATTTTAATGTCTCGTAGCTAAGTTATTATTATGCTTATTTAAAACAAAGTAATCATGATGTTGGGCTAATTACTAAAATTGGGTAATTGGGCTTTGTACCATAATTGGGGTTTGGATAAAAGAACGACACTTGTGGAAATTAGACTATGGGCTATTAATGGGTTTTATATTAACTAAACAATACCTTGTTAATTTAATATACAAACTTATAATTCGACGTATTTATATATAACCACATACGCTTGACTGGGTACGGTGGGCGGGATATTTATAAATACCAATAATTATTCATTTTACCGGACACGGAACTGGATTAATAGTTAATAGACTTGTTGAAATAGGGGTGAATTACATTCAAGGGTAATTGGTGTAATTGGTGTAATTGTTAACAAAGTAGTAAAACCTTGGTTTACACGCAGTCGATAACCTGGTGTATTCATTAAACAAAGTATTAAAACCTTGTTACAATTCGAATCCCCAATTAGTTGGAATATTTGACTTCGGGAATAAGAATAATTTGACGAAGGCTTTCGCTCTTTATATTTATGACTGATGGACTATTATGGACAAATCCGTATGGACATATTAAATAATCCAGGACAAAGAACAATTAACCCATGGGCATAAAACTAATATCAACAAGTCAAACATCATGATTACGGAAGTTTAAATAAGCATAATTCTTTTATTTCATATTTAATTTCCTTTATTTTATATTTAATTGCACTTCTAATTATCGCATTTTTATTTATTGTTATTGTATTTAATTGCACTTTTAATTATCGTGTTTTTTTAATTATCGCAAGTTTATTTTATCGCACTTTTATTTATCGCAATTTCATTAACGTTATTTACTTTACGCTTTAAATTAAGTCTTTTATTTATTTAATATTTTACATTTTGTTTTAACTGCGACTAAAGTTTTAAAATCGACAAACCGGTCATTAAACGGTAAAAACACCCCTTTATAATAATAATATTACTTATATATATATATATATATATATATATATATATATATATATATATATATATATATATATATTTGTATTTTTATAAAAGTAAACTAATATAGCGTTAAGCTTTGTTTAAAGATTTTCCCCGTGGAACGAACCGGACTTACTAAAACCTACACTACTGTACGATTAGGTACACTGCCTATAAGTGTTGTAGCAAGGTTTAAGTATATCATTCTATAAATAAATAAATATCTTGTGTAAAATTGTATCGTATTTAATAGTATTTCCTTGTAAAATTTAATAGTATTTTATACCCCTTAGCTTTAACTATCATATATATATATATATATATATATATATATATATATATATATATATATATATATATATATATATATATATATATATATATATATATATATATATATATATATATATATATATATATATATAAACTTTTTGCTTAGGTGTCATTTTCTTATTAAATTGAATTAATTATTAATTATAATTTAATATATACCTATAGATATAGATTTACATATATATAGATTATATAAATGATAATATTACTCCGTATATATATATATATATATATATATATATATATATATATATATATATATATATATATATATAGGATCAATAGGGAAGTAACCAATCGGGGGAAGCGGGGGGGAGCAAAAACTTTTTTTTTTTTTCGTTTTTTGAAAAAACTTTTTTCACTAACATTATAGATGGGATGAAAATATGAACATTTAGTAGAGACACTTTGTGATAAATGTTTTTATTTTGGCGGGAAAACGCTCGAAGAAGTAATATATAACAATTATCGTGTTTTTCGAGCGTATGTTAAGGTTTTAGCTATTGGGGTTTAGATATTAGGGTTTAGATATTAGGGTTTATAGGGTTTAGATATTAGAGTTTAGAAATTTAGGGTTTAGGGTTTAGGGTTTAGATTTAGGGTTTAGATTTAGGATTTAGATTGAGTTTTTAACACGAACGGTTCCATAAACCCAAAACACCAAACCCTAAACCCTAAACCCTAAACTCTAAACTCTAAATCGGGCTAAATTTTACCTCACAAAACATGAAAAAAAAAAAACGTTCATATTCTTCACGAATAATATTATCTTGAATATTATTTTTGTCGATCGTTTTGCCGCCTAAAGAATAACATTCATCACGAAGTGTCTCTTCTAAATGTTCATATTTTCGTGTGATCTTGATGCCAGAAAAAAAATTCCAAAAAAAACGAAATTTTTTTTTTTTTGCTTCCCCCCGATTGGTTATTTCCCCATTGATCCTGCCCCTATATATATATATATATATATATATATATATATATATATATATATATATATATATATATATATATATATATATATATATATATATATATATATATAGATATATAGATAGATTTGTTCCATTTATACTAACAAAGAGCAACACTAATACGTAAATAAAATTTAAACAATAAATAAATAGAAAGATTCAAACCATTTCTATTAATTACGTACAACTCTTTTGTTTACATATTCTAACATTTTTTGAATATTATATAACATATTTATACAGTGGTTAATATAAAAAAAGAAGTTAATTAGCTAAATGGTTAAACGTTGAATGTACATTATCTATTGATAATCGATAATGATGTCTAGAGCCAGAAAAAAATTAGCAATTAATCTATGTGATTCTAATTAATATTCAAATAATCGTTGTGATTTCTAGAGAACTAAAGAAAATTAATAAAGATGAAGCAAGTTATTATATAATGATATCATAGAACAAATATAATATAATTAAAAAGATATTAATTGTGAGAAAAATAAAATAAAATTGTAGACGTTAAGTTACTAACACCATTCAAAAACACTTTTAAAATTTGTCAACATCACGGGCTCTTAAACTCAAAAGAACTTTTAAAAGTTATCAACACCACGGACTCTTAAACTCAAAAGAACTTTTAAAATTTGTCACCACGGGCTCTTAAACTCAAAATACTTTTTTAAATTTGTCAACACTACGGGCTCTTAAATAATTCTTATATTTTTCATATTTTCTAGTATTGCTATTTTCGTAACATTATAAACTGGCAAACTGCAAATTACATTTTTTTGCACGATGTTTTATACACCCGTGTAACGCACGAGCTCAAAAACCTAGTATATATATATATATATATATATAATACTTTAAATTTGAGGTGACCATAACTTTTGATTTAATCATCCATCTATCATGACCACCTTGGTTTGAGTCTTGAATATGAGAGACCTGATGAGGAGCCCAATCTGTAAATGGGTCCATGGAATATTGTCTTTAAGGTGTCTGTATATTTAACTTTGGACCACATAATGCTTGAACTTAAGTGGTTTTAGATAGCTTGTTTCAAAGAGAGGGGACATAATTAAAGCTTAATTATGAAAAAAAAAATTAATATAATAATCCATTTTGTACTTTTTAATCGTTTATATCTATATAAATTTCTGATTATTTTATTTATTTACTTTATTTTTTATTTTTAATTTCAAATCTAAAACGTATATCTTATATATCATGTAAAAAGTACAAACATTCACATATATTGTGATCAATTAGTATCAAACGAAGATGCAATTATAAAATCTATCTTCTAACTTTTTTTTAGAACGGCACACTCATGCATTCTACATAATTTTAAACGAATAATATTTAAATAAGACTCGAATTCATAACTTTAAAGTTAAAGGGGCTCCTCAATACTGCTAAGTTAAAAGCCCTTGGTAAAATCTATCTTCTAACTAATCCAATTAATACACTCTTATTAGTCCAAAAATTGTTCTATTATCATGATCTTCTCATGTGTAATACTCCGTAATAATAACACAGTTAATATTAATTGTTTTTATAGAAAAATAGAAAGGAAATTAAGGACCCGCAGAATATAAAGAAGAATGGTTGGCATCTGGGAAAGATTTTATATGGAGACAAAGTTTCCACAGCCAAATTCGCAGGCCCTTTAATATATTCAAGACTTCAGCAAAAGGAACTTGCAAATAAAAATATATACTTTTTTTTCTTCTAAAAGATCAAATATTTATTAGATAAAAGCAATAATTACAAACTAGAGGCAATTCAAACAGTCCCTAAAACACATACTTACTCGAGGCTATACATCACGAAAATGAAACCCAAAACTTAAAAACCTATATAGCGTATACTGTAAAAGGAAACAATGAGAAAAAGGCACGAGAAGTATTAACGATGGTATAAGAGAAAGAGGTATTCAAAATTATTAAACGTTTTGGAATGGGAAAAAACTCTTTATCTTCATCGCCTTCCCAAATAGCTAATGAACTTGAAAACAAGCCAAGAAAATAAACGAGTACAGTGTTGAAAATCAACGACAAAATACAAGTCTATCTCCTTGTTTAATCACTATTCGGAGAAACAAAAGAGACAGAGTGAAAAAAAAAACCCATTGAAATTAACCGATTCCAACTTTTGCCACACGATCAACATCGAAGATTTTTGAATTTAGTAACCAATTTTACCAATCTAAATTACCACGCTTCCAACGAGATTGAATCCGCTTAAAAAATTTTGTTTGAATCTCGGATATAATATTTGGTTAACTAAGTGTCTTGTGTCCAAAAACATGTTCGTTGCGATTCTTCCAAATATAATAAGAAGTGACGCACACTACTGCTTGCCAAAAGTTTATCCCGGTTGTGGATGAGAGATACGGATTATGAGGCTTTGAGATGTCCACGAGATTTGAGAGATTAAGGTTATCAAATTTCCACCACTTGCAGTCCAAATGTCTAACGCGGTCTTGCAAGTCAAGAGAGAGTGGTTTAAGGTTTCAAGATCGTCATCGCACACTGGGCATGTAGTCGAATGTAGGTCGATGCCTCGGTTGTCTAATTTGATGCTAACATGGAGCCTATTTTGCTTTGCCCGCCACGCGAAGATACCAACTTCTTGAGGGATAAAGGGATCAGTTTCTGTTGGGACTAAAGGATTAATGTTAACAGTGGATAATTCGGTTAGGAGTGACACAAGGGATTTGGATGAGTAAAGGCCATTAATACTAAATTTTCACGTCCACTCATCTTTTTTGTTAACCGAAAAAGAGTGATTTTGAATTTTAGACAGAAGATCAGATAGCTCAGTGGATGTGCGCCACTTAGAGGCCGTAGACCAGGCCCATATGAAACTGATGGAGTTGCTATCAAGTGAGACGCGATCGGATACCTTGACATATTTTTGAGATTCAAGGCGAAAAAGTATAGGAAATACTTCTTTGAGAGGAGCATCCCCGCACCATTTATCTTGCCAAAAACTAGTGTCTGAGCCATTCCCTACAACTTTCACAAAAGTGTTAGATATATTGCACCCTAACTTGTTTAGGATGTTTTCAAAAATGATGATATTAAACCAAGCTCTACCCGAGAATTTTTTTCAAATTTGATACACTAGAGATCATTAGACAACAAAAACCACCACGTTGCCCATAGATACTTTTTATGATTCTTAATCAAAAAGAGTCGTTATTTGTGAGAAAATGACACCACCATATAGTAAGAAGGGCTAGGTTTTTACATTTTAAAGATCCTACTTTAGTGTAACATCCCGCATTTTTCCGTTAAATTATTTTAACGCCCGTCTTTTTCTTTTTAAATAATACCCTTCGTATCTAGATTCGTATCCTTTGTTATATAACATTTTAAATATTCTCGTTGTTGGAAGATAACGTCTCCCGTACTCTCGTGTAATTTAAAATATTCGATCGGTTAAATCCCGCACCCGCTTCTAAACTCGAGGGACTAAAATTGACACGGGGCAAACTAGTTGACTAGGTCAACTAGTCCACCCCAATCACCTCCATTCAACCATCTCCCTCTCTCTCCCTTCCTCTCTAGCAAGAACACACACACAAACCCCAACCTCATAAAATCATCATCTAAATTCGGGATTGGAAGCAAACTTCAAAACAAATTACATTTTCGTGATCCTCTCTTCATTCTCTACGATTTGATACTAACTTCATCGATTTTGGGTAACATTTCTAAAACTCTAGATTTCTCTAAATTCGTGTTTTTGATTTGAAATGGTGTTAGTTAGTGTCTATGGCTCGTGTCTAGCATGAATATATGATTTACTTGCTCGATTTGTCGATTGGGAGTAACTAGTATGAACTTTGAAATGGGTGTGCTTAATCTTTGATTTTAGATGAGTAAATGTTGTTTAATTGTTAAAATTCATGTATTAAATGTGTTACTAGCATCATTAGCTTCAATTTGATGTGTAGGTTGATTAAGAAAACTTCAAAAACCCGATTAAGGATTTTGTGATGTTTGACTAGGGTTTGATAGACTTTGAAACGAACTTTTGATGCGTTGAATACTTGTTAATGTTGTTAGTAAGTGTTTAGATGCAATGTATGCTTAATTACCTTCGAAAGGGCATATCGTATGTGTAAATTGGATTCCCGAATCATAAAATACGTTTTACGAACTTGAAACTTTGAAAATGGACTTTTATTGATCACTTGATGAGATTTCGGCTATTGTAAATGATGTTTTTGTTTGATGATATGTGGTTAGTTGTATTGCTCGTCAAAATACCTTTCCGAGGATATAAGATACGTCTTCTAGTTGTTTACGGTTTGAGTTTTGCGTTTGTTTGAAAATTGACCAAGTCTTGAACAAGTGAAACAGGCCTGGGACCAGGCCACGGCCATTGTCGCGGCGCGACAGGCCTGGCCGCGGCGCGGCATAAGCCGTGCCCAACTTCTGTCTCCAATGTCCGTTTCACGTGAAATGTTTGCCATGTTTTAGACTTCCAATTCGCATGCAACTTGTTCTAACATGCTTATATATGAATAACTAGCATAGAAAATTTGTCCGAAACCCGACCCGAACGTGTTGACTTTCGTTGACTTTGACCGACCAAAGTTTGACTTTTAATCAAACTTAACCAAATATTTGTGCAATCGTTCTAACATGTTTTTATACTTGTACCTTGCATGAAACATGACAAATTGATTCACATGCTATTATGATCGAGTCTTAACGAGCCATAGGACTAATTGAACATCTTTGACCTATCGTGTTTACCGTTATTGATACAACCTATATGTTTAGGTCAAGACTAGCTTTGTCTTTGCACGCGCCTACTTTTTGAAGTACTTTATTAACTCTTGCACTCAAGGTGAGATCATAGTCCCACTTTTACTCTTTTTGAACTTATATTTGGGATGAGAAAACATAAACGATTCTTTTGAACTAAGTGAACACAAGAACGGGAAAACAAACATTCTACATACGAGTTTAGAACAAAATCCTCAATTCGATTATCATTAGTTACACTTGCCGGGTGTAAGCGAGAACTTATGTTATATGGCCATATGGGTTGACAACCCTCATCCTTGACGGTTCGCTACCGTCTACGGATGAAATATATTTTCGAGAATCAGTGTTTGTTCTAGCACTAAGTGATGGGGTATACAATGGAAGGAATGTTAAGCTTTGATAATTGGGTGCTCGTGAAACAAACTTTTGGAATGTATTACTATTATTTCATTGATGCAAATCTTGTGGTTCACTTGTACTTACTTACTTAAACCTATGATTTCACCAACGTTTTCGTTGACAGATTTCTATGTTTTTCTTAGGTCCTTGAACGATACATGATACATGCTTCCGCTCATTATTTTGATACTTGCATTGGATGTCGAGTATACATGCATACATGGAGCGTCTTTTGGATACTTTTAAATTGTGTCGCATAAGTTTCATTTGTACTTAAAACTTGGTATCGTAACTTGTGGTGGAACTATTCTTGTAAAACTTGAACAACCTTTACATTTGAAATGAATGCGACATATCTTTTGGTCAAACGTTGTTTTAAAGACTTATGACCACGTAACGGGACCTAAGTAGACGGCGCCGTCAATGACGATTTGGTCGGGTCGCTACAGATGGTATCAGAGCCTTGGTTGTAGGGATTTAGAGTTCATTTGTGTCCACCCCGAGTCATAGGGTACATAGGTGAATCTAGACTACAACCGGCATATAGACTGAAGTAGGAATTATTTGACTAATTGTGCATTTATACTCGAACTCTTCTATCATATCTAACTCGTATTCGATCTTGATCTTACGTTGATAAATTTTGTTGATGCGCCACCTTGACTTTATGAAGTAATGTTAAATGCACATGAGAATCAGGGTAATATAATTTCCGGGATTATATTACGGTGATTCACATGGACGTTCCGACATTATGACGTAAAGAATTTAAGGCGAGTCAAGGAAAAATTTCCTCTCTATCCTATTTCCATACTCCGGTTAGTATTGTTGAAAATACTAACCAACGATATTCTTGTCTCATGAAGGAACAATGGCTCACCAAGGTCAACACAATACTCCTCTCGAAACTCTGGAACAAGCTCTTCAACGAATGATAACCACCGCCGTGGGTACGGCCGTGGCCGATCACTTTTCTAACAACAACAATCATGGAGCCGGTAATTCAATCGAGGGTTGCTCCTACAAGAACTTCATGAAGTACAATCCTCCCACTTTCGATGGAACCGGAGGACCGGTTACTCTCACCCGATGGTTTGAACAAATGGAGACCGTTTTTAACACAAGCGGTTGTCGAGACCAAGATAAGGTCAAGTTTTCCACCCTCACTCTTACCGGTATCGCTCTCTCATGGTGGAACACGTATGTACAATCAGTGGGTATCGATGAAGCCCTTACACTCTCTTGGACCGAATTAAGAGAAAGAATGATCACCGAATACTTCCCGCGCGATGAGACTCGAAGGCTCGAGCAAGGGCTAAGGAATTTAAGAACGGTCGGGAATGACCTCGGAGCTTATAATCAACGGTTTACCGAACTAGTCTCAATGTGTCCAAATCTCATGACTCCCGAATTCCTAAGAGTCGAACTTTACACGGATGGCCTCCCTAAGAGCATTCAACACAAGGTAATGACATCCCAACCCACTAACCTACAAGAGGCTTTAACAATGGCCCGCCAAGCCTTAAAAACGGTGAATGAAATGGAAGCACCGGCACCAATGGTCGAGAACCACCCGAGTAACAACAAAAGAACATGGGAAGCCTCTCAATCAAGCAACCACAACAATAACAACAACCCCGCCAAGAAGCCTTTTACCTCCAACGACAAGAAAGGCTATGCCGGAAAACTGCCTTTTTGTGACGAATGCCACAAGCATCACTTTGAAGGATGTGGCAGGTTTCGCCACCGGCGCCAAGGACCCGTCGCTCGAAAGATGCCCAACGCACACAGAACGGGTGCTTGCTTCGAATGTGGCCAACTGGGTCATTTTAGGAATGTGTGCCCAAATAAGAAAATCAACCCCAACGCACGCTGTTGAACCTTCGACATCGACACCAAGGATGCCCGGAACGACGATGGACTAGTAACGGGTACGTTTCTTCACAACAAACCGTATATTTCATACTTGTTCGATTCGATTACCGCTAGACGTTTTATAACCAAGGATTTGACTCATGCTCTTTATATTCCACCTCTTTCCCCCAGATACTACTTAGACGATTTAAGTGACCGACGGAAAAATATTGTGTGCCTATAAATTTTATTGGAGGAAATACGTTAAGACTTTTGACTTGACACCTATAGAACTAGGGAGCTCGGGACCTATTCGTAAAAAAAAAAAAAAAAAAAAAAAAAAAAAACAAAAAATGTTTCCCCATCATCTTGTATGGATTATTGTGAACTGAGTAATTTTCGGTTGGAAACCGATACCCTCTCCCTCGCATCCATGACCTCATGATTATTTGCACGAATCCCGTATGTTCCAAATCGACCTCCGTTCCGGTTATCATCAATTGGGGGTTAAGTGAGACGATGTCTCCTAAGCCACTTTCCGAACTCGCAACGTTAGTTGTAAATCTCTCTTAGTATCGCTTGATTTATTTAGGGCTCGCCCGTATCCATAAACCTCTTGAACCGCGTATGCAAATTCATATAGACTAATCTGTTATCGTATTTATAGATGACATCTTAACTTATTTAAGTAAAGAAGGAAAACGAACAACATCACCATCTTACGCTCGAACTTTTGAGAAAAGAGCAACTTTATACCAAATTCTCCGAGTGAGAATTTCTGTTGAACGAAGTCCAATTTTCTAGACCATGAAGTTAATGGTCAAGGCATTACAATCAATCTCGAAATCAAGCCACATGTAATCAGGAAACTCTCCCAACTCAGACTTGTATTCGTAAAAATCTTAGATCTCACCGGTTGTTACCGAAGATTCATTTCTGACTTTTCTCGTATTACACGACTTTAATCTCTCCGCGATCGAACCTTGAGCGTGATTGATGCGAAGCGAGGTGTATATAAAATAGTTATTATTTTACTAGGAAAACACTATTAAATACGATACAATTTTACACAAGATATTTATTTATTTATAGAATGGATATACTTAAACCTTGCTACAACACTTATAGGCAGTGTACCTAATCGTACAGTAGTGTAGTTTTTAGTAAGTCCGGTTCGTTCCACAGGGAAATCTTTAAACAAAGCTCAACGCTATATTAGTTTACTTTTATAAAAATACAAATATATATATAAGTAATATTATTATTATAAAGGGGGGTTTTTACCGTTTAATGACCGGTTTGTCGATTTTAAGACTTTAGTCGCAGTTAAAACCTAATGTAAAATATAAAATAAATACAAGACTTAAATTAAAGCGTAAAGTAAATAACGATAATGAAATTGCGAATTAAAAATGCGATAAAATAAAATTGCGATAATTAAAAAGTACGATAATTAAAAGTGCGATAAAATAAAATAACAATAAATAAAAGTGCGATAATTAGAAGTGCAATTAAATATAAAATAAAGGAAATTAAATATGAAATAAAAGAATTATGCTTATTTAAACTTCCGTAATCATGATGTTTGACGTGTTGATTTTAGTTTTATGCCCATGGGTTAATTGTCCTTTGTCCTGGATTATTCAATATGTCCGTCTGGTTTTTGTCCATAACAGTCCATCAGTCATAAATATAAATTGCAAGTGTCCTTGTCAAATTATTATTATACCCGAAGTTAAATATTCCAACTAATTGGGGATTCGAATTGTAACAAGGTTTTAATACTTTGTTTAATGAATACACCAGGTTATCGACTGCGTGTAAACCAAGGTTTTACTACTTTGTTAACAATTACACCAATTACCCTTGAATGTAATTTCACCCCTGTTTTAATTATTCTAGTGGCTATTAATCCATTCCCGTGTCCGGTTAAATGAACGATTATTCGTACATATAAATACCCCGCCCATCGTGTCCGATCGAGTGTATATGGTAATTTATAGGGACGCCCAATTGTAAATCTTTATATTAACATTAACAAACTTTCATTTAGTTAAACAAATATAAAGCCCATTAATAGCCCATAGTCTAGTTTCCACAAGTGTCGTTCTTTTATCCAAACCCCAATTATGGTACAAAGCCCAATTACCCAATTTTAGTAATTAGCCCAACATCATGATTACTTCGTTTTAAATAAGCATAATAATAACTTAGCTACGAGACATTAATGTAAAAAGGTTGAACATAACTTACAATGATTAAAAATAGCGTAGCGTTACACGGACAGAATTTCGACTTACACCCTTACAACATTCGCTAACATACCCTTATTATTAGAATTATAATTAAAATTAAAATTAAAATATAAATATATATATATATTACGTATATATTGAGAGAGAGATGAAATAAGATATGAAATTTGATCAGAATTCGGTTGGCTTTATAGCCAGAGTTGAAAATTGGGGCTCCGCGACTCGCGGCAAAATGCCCTTCAAACTCCGCGAGTCGCGGAGATATATTTACAGCTCACACCCTTGGAGTTTCTTGCTGCCGACGGTTTTAATAATATATATATATAATATATATATAATTAATATAATTAATTATATATTATATTATATTTATATACTTAGTTAACTTGTAATTTTTAGTCGGTTGCGTCGAGCGTTAAGAGTTGACTCTGGTCCCGGTTCCGGATTTTCGAACGTCCTCGCGTACAATTTAATATCTTGTACTTTGCGTTTTGAATCTTGTACTCTTGTGATTTCGAGACGTTTCTTATCAATAATTGGAACCTTTTTGATTGTCTTTTGTTCTTTTGAGCTTTTTGGTCGTTTGCGTCTTCAAATCGTCGAATCTGTCTTCTGTCTTCACCTTTTATTATTTAAACGAATATCACTTGTAAATAGAACAATTGCAACTAAAAGCTTGTCTTTCTTGAGGAATAATGCTATGAAATATATGTTCGTTTTTAGCATTATCAAATATTCCCACACTTGAGCGTTGCTTGTCCTCAAGCAATATTGTCTTGAAATACTAGAATCACTTCTTTATTCTTCACACTTTGTACATCAGTGATTTCTATATGGCGGTATAAACAATGGTAGTAACGATATGGTTTACAGTCCCACATGACTATAAAAATTTAGATCCATTAAGGAAATTGGATCTTTATGAAAACATTTGATCTTTTGAAAATTAAATCTAGTTTTTACCCTAGATAAGTTTTCCGGAATAACCCTTTACCGGTGTTTGCAAAATATTTTTGTGGGTTTGGTGGGTTTCAGATTTGAAAATTTTAGCTCAAAACTTGCGGTTTTGTATCACCCACTTGCTAACCTTGTATTTGGAAAGCAACACGTCCAGTTTACTTGTTCCGTATATTACCTTTCGGCAAACTACCGTCCGGTTGTAAAGGAAAGCGTTGAACAAGCAACTGTTAAGGCAATGTCCCGTGACATGCTTTTGATTATGGTCTATAACGTGTCGGACGCAATTACTATCCTTGGTAGGAGCAATAGTAAAGCTCACCCTTATAATTTGTCGGTCTGGCACAAGGTCCTGTCTTTGACCATGCTATGCAACCACCGTTCTTACGGTTGACACCCGATTTAGTTCAGGTGACCTAATGAATTCCAGGTGAATTCCTAGGATTTTACGTTCAATGGTAATGAACGCATTGAAAATAGGGTTTTCAGAAAACAAATCGGTTTATAATTTTGATCAAAATATTTTCTCGTTTAAGCTCGAGTTTAGATATCATCGAATTCCATGAGTTTGTAATTCTCAATCTTTAAGGTCAATCTCTAGGATTGAGTAATATCAGTCTTAAAAGCTGATTTTTAATCTTTAAGGAGATTATCCTTTCTGGGGATCTGATTCATTAGTCTTATCCAGCTAATTTGCATGGTGCCCCCCCATTGTACGAGATAAATCCTTCTCATGGTTAGGATAAATCTGACCACTTGGCGACCCTGTTTAATGCTGAGGTCCGTGGATTTCCTGCTGATTTTAGAGATGACTTTTCTAGATTTTTCGTCAACCTACAGCTGGTCTGTACGACAACTTCATGACCTAAATCAAGAAGCGCGTGTCTTTTTCGGAAGACTTTACTTCCTTTTAATGATGGAATTGATTCATCGTGTAGATCCATCTCTTCTTTTCTTTCATAAAACAGTTTAGTTTAGTTCAAAGCAAAAGTATTTTCAGTTATTTGTTACAAATATATGTGGCATATGTTTAAAATAACTTGGTAAATTTTCTCACACTTGGCTTTTTATTTTTTTCTTTTTATCGTCCTCTATTCCATTTTAAATGAATTTTAACATTTTAGTTTGTTTCTCAATTTATGTCCTTTCCGAGGTAACAATAATTTCGGTGTTAAAACCTAGTTTTATCGTTCATAAATATGTATAAACATGATTTTAATTCATTTAATTGAAAATTTTGAAAAATTTTACTAGAATTGGGTAGTCAGTATATAAGACTAGGGCTGTTCTTTTTTATCAGAGAGCACTAGATTCTAATACAACTACTGCTTTACTAGTATTTTTAATGGTAACCAAGTGTTTAATATAAAAATTTTAAAATCCGAAAGAATTTAACCCCTTCCCACACTTAAGATCTTGCAATGCCCTCATTTGCAAGAAATCAGTAACAATTTAAATTATTGAGGGTGATTTGTGTGAAAATGATTAAATTTTTACCAAAGTTTCCAAATATATTGGCGTTTGTTTGCTGAATGATAAATGGTGCACATCATTTGTTCATTCCGTCTTGTTGTTATTTCACATGTATTTTGCATCTTGTCGTCAAAATTAGTTGCTTTTGCTGAACTTAATGCCAGTCTTTGAAAATGCGTTGTTTTACCCTGTTGTGTACATAAGATAAACTGCAAACATATATACATATTTTTGAAGTTTGGTATATTACCCCACATTCAAAAATTATTAAAATCTAAGAATAAAAGTTAGATAATTATAAAAATGATTACAATATTAACAAAAATATTAAATGTATCAATAATTACAAATTACAAAATAATAAAAAATAATAAGTAAACTAAGGATGATATTGGTACCAATAGGGGTTCCACGCATAACCATAAGTGCTATAGAATGCTTCGGCAGGATCATACGTAGGATATGGTGGCTGCATCTCTATCGACCAAGGAGGGAAGACGGGTTTCGGTGTAGGAATATAGTTTCTACCTATATGTTGGTAATGCGCTATGATCTGGTTCTGATGAACTTGCCAATCTTCAAATGCTCTCTGTCTAGCATTTTCGTATTCCTGAGAAGCTATAAACCTATGCATTTCTTGCATCTCATTCCCCCCTCCTACATTACCTTGTTCCTGGTTTCTCTCTACCTGTGGATGTCTACCATTGTATCGTACTGCGGCGTTATTTCGCCGCTTCAAAACTTTCGCACCATGGTATACATTTAAACCTATAGTGTCGCGGGGTTCCGGCTCTTCTACTAATAATCCCCCCCGACTTATATCCACACCGAGATATTCACCAATCAAAGTAATAAAAATACCACCTCCTATTATGCTATGTGGACGCATCCCCCGAACCATAGCTGATAAATAATAACCCACACAATATGGTATACTTACAGCGCTGTGTGGGTCTCGAATACACATATGGTAAAACAAATCTTGTTCATTTACCTTTTCTTTGTTTTTACCCCTTTGTGTAATCGAATTAGCTAAAAACCTATGTATTACTCTTAATTCGGCTCTATCTATATCCAAATAAGAGTAGTTTCCCCCTTTGAAACGGTGATGGCTTGTCATTTGACTCCACACACCGTGTGTATCAAAATTCTCATCTATCTTTCTACCGTTTAGTATCAATCCTCTACAATCGGCAGACGCTAACTCCTCAGGCGTATATATACGTAAAGCCTGAGCCATGTCCAGTAAAGACATGTGGCGCATCGAACCGCCTAACAAAAATCTAATAAAAGAACGATCGGTTAAACTAGCTACCCGATCATTCAACTCTATATACTACATAACAACTCTTCACACCATACTTTATATACAGGTCTGCGTATGGTGAATAAACATATCCAGTCATTAAAAGAAGAATTACCATACCTCTGTACCAGTAATTCCCTAATTGGCCCGGCCAATTCTACAGCTTCCAAGGGTCCCCATTCTATGACCCTCGGTACCTCAACAACCTTGGAATGAAGAGTATGCAAACCCCGTTGATATTTTGGATAATCTATCCAAAGTCTGTCAAATCTCAGGTTCGGGTGCAACTGTTCCAAGTGCATATCTGAAAAGGTCATGACTGGATGAGGTACATCCTGCTTGTAGTAGTTATCTACCTCCTGTTGTTCCAAGTTCTCAGCAGGAGCATGGCGGGCTTGGGATGAAGATTCACCCCTTTCATTCTGCAAAACACATCAAACACAAATTTTGTGCATCCAAATATGCATTAGTGTCAGCAAAATCATCAATCAAAATAATTACAATGACATTATCAATTTATATCAAACTTAAGCTTATTTTCACATTTTTATCAAATCTACACTTTTTCAAATAAGCATATACGAAAATTTTCGCCAAGTTCATAAGCATTCAACTCAAATAACATGTCAAAATAATCATTACTAGCAAATAAACAAGTCTCAAATGGCATTATCTTTCAAAAATCAAGTTCATGAATTTTGGACTTGAAAAAGTCCACTTTAATTCTCAAAATCATGTTTAGGCTCAAAGTTTGGATCATTTAACTACCTAGACATGTTACACTACTCAATTTAGCAACAATTCATGACAAAAATCGGCCATAACCTGTTTATATCAAAAAGCCCCAAATTGCTCAAGAACACAAACCCTAGATTATTCAAAATTTGAAGTTTAAGGCTTCTAATCATGTTAAACAGCATCAATCTAGGTTATACAAGCATAATACATAAACAATTTAAGTCTAATTACACTAAAAAGCATCAAAATCAAATTGGGGAGAAATAGCTCAAGAACACCTAATTTCGAATTAATGGTGTTTAGGTGTAGAAATTTACCGTTTTTCTTGAGTAATTCTTAGATATCATCCTTCTCAACATGATTTTAGCAAAAAATTTGGTGATTAACGGTTAAAAATTGAGATTTTTGGGGGTGATTTTCGGTGGTTTTCGGGTGCAGTTTCGAGTGTTTATGCAGTGTGTTTGTGTGTGGGGGAGTGACTGATCGAGCAGCTCTTTTATTTTTTTTTCTGGGTTTTGGACCCTCCGCGAGTCGCGGAGATTTAGGCTCCAAACTCCGCGAGTCGCGGAGTTTACCCTTTTTTTTTTTTTTTTTTTTATAATCTTTAACTTATAAAACAATTAAGAAATTAATTTTAAAATTTTGTTTCCCTTGTTATTTAGGACGAGGTCGTTTCGGATCGATGTCCTAGTCCGTCCCTCGACAAAATTTTAAAATTTGTCTTTTTGTAGCGATTGTTTTAAAAGCTAAGATTTTTGGGTTTTTTTTAATGTTTTTGGCATACTTTAAATCAATAAGATTAAAAATATTGATAATAAAAGTTCTCGTCCCTCCCTCGGGTAAAGCAATTTCGGTTCAAAGACCTAGTCTTCAACTTACGACGAATTTTAAAAATCATATTCTTAACTTAATGAGATAAAGTAAATTTTTGTTTTTAAATTCACACAACTTAAATATAAAATTCAAAATTAAAAATTAAAAATTAAAAATTCACACCAAACTTAAAATTTGAAATGCATAAAATTTAAATTTCATATTTTAAAAATTAAAAATTCACACCAAACTTAATTTAAAAATTCATAAATTCATACCACACTTATATTAATTTTTCAAATATTTACAATTTTAAATATATTGTTTTTACAAAGTTTACAATTTTAATTTAAGATTTAAACATTAATTTTAAAAACATGGTAAAAAAAAAATTAAAAATCTTTTTGTCTTTTTATCCCACTTTTATCAATCAAATATTATCAAAAATATGCGCCCCTCTTTTCGGTAAAGTAATTTCGGTTCCAAGACCTAATTTAACTCATGACGAATTTTTGAAATATTTTGGGTTGATTGATTAAAGATATTTATACCTTAAGAATAAACGTTAAATTTCGCAGTGATGTAATAAATTTTTGAATGATATCAATAATTTCGGTCGCCAAACCTAATTTTATTTAATACCAATTTAATACTTTTTAGCGAACAAATTAGCGTTTATTATCAAAAGGTTAAAAATAAATAAAAAAAACTGTACAAACATACCTGTGAAATAGATTTCTTAGTTATATGATCTATTATATTCATAAGATAGTCGGTTTAATTGGTTTTCCATGGCTGCATAGGCGTAACCTCGAGCATTCATTGTCTTTTCTTCTAAACATATGAACGGTCCGTCTCTGCATAAAGTAACAAATTCGGTATTTGAATAGGTTTGATTATTTGAACATTTACCTCCATGTGACCATTTTCCGCATTTGTGACATCGTTCTAGGTGTCGTGCTCTTCTTTTCGCTGCGAATTTTGATTTTCCTTTACCAAATTGTAACTTATTATCTTCGCATCTGGATCCTTTTCTAACTCCGTCCATTCTTTCTCTGATTACTGATACTAATTCACTCGGTAGTATGTCATTATTACGTTTAGTGATCAAAGCGTGTAGCATTAGACCATGGTTTAGTTCACAGGCAGTCTTCATTTCGTAAAAACCTAAAAAAAATAAAAATTCAGAATGGGGGGAGAAGACTAGTTCTTTAGGGTCTGCTAGGGAAAGACCATACGTGTTCCATTTTCGAGAACTACACGAAAACAGACAATCTAACTCTAACAGAAATACATATTATCCTTTAAAGACTTGATTCTCCCCACACTTAGTTAGCTGTGGTGTCGAAATTGTGATTAACTTCGTTGTCGACTTCCATCGGACCCTGTATGTAATGTTTAACTCTGTGACCATTAACTTTAAATTCAATCCCATTTGAATTTATTAATTCTATCGTTCCGTATGGGAAAACTCTTTTTACTATGAATGGTCCAGACCATCTTGATTTCAATTTTCCAGGAAATAGCTTGAATCGTGAATTGAAAAGAAGAACTCTGTCTCCTTCTTTAAATTCTTTTGAACTTCTGATTCTTTTATCATGCCATTTCTTCGTTCTTTCTTTATAGATTAACGAATTTTCGTATGCTTCATGTCTTAATTCTTCTAATTCGTTTAGTTGACTTAATCGTAGACGTCCGGCTTCATGTAAATCAAGATTACATGTTTTCAAAGCCCAAAATGCTTTGTGTTCAATTTCTACTGGAAGATGACATGCTTTTCCATACACAAGTCTAAAAGGTGTGGTTCCAATTGGAGTTTTGTAGGCTGTTCTAAAAGCCCAGAGTGCATCCTCCAATTTAATGGACCATTCCTTCGGATTTGATCCTACGGTTTTCTCTAGAATACGTTTTAAAGCTCGGTTGGTATTTTCAACTTGTCCACTTGTTTGTGGATGATATGCGGTGGAGATTTTATGAGTTACTCCATATCTTTTAAGAACTTTCTCAAGTTGATTGTTACAGAAATGAGTACCCCGATCACTTATTAAAGCTTTCGGTGTTCCAAACCTTGCAAAAAGACGTTTTAAAAAGTTGACTACAACTCGTGCATCGTTAGTTGGGAGAGCTTGTGCTTCCGCCCATTTAGATACATAATCAATGGCTACGAGTATATATAGATTATTATGAGATTTTGGAAATGGACCCATAAAGTCAATACCCCAAATGTCAAATACTTCACATACTTGGATGACATTTTGTGGCATTTCATCACGTTGACTTATTCTTCCGGCCCTTTGACATGCATCACAGGATTTGCAAAGAAGGTGTGCGTCTTTGTAAATTGTAGGCCAATAGAATCCAGCTTCATAAACTTTTCTTGCTGTTAGTTGAGGCCCATAATGCCCTCCTGTTGGTCCTGTGTGACAATGGTTTAAAATTTTACTAGCTTCATCTCCAAATACACATCGGCGTATTATTCCATCGGGACAACTTTTAAACAGATGTGGATCTTCCCAGAAATAGTGTTTTATATCACTGAAGAATTTCTTTCGTCTTTGGTACGATAATCCTTTTTCAAGGAATCCACAAACTAAGTATTTTGCATAGTCTGCAAACCATGGAATTTCTTTATAATCTATCTTCAATAGATATTCATCAGAAAAGTTGTCTTGTATGGCCGATTCATTTAGTACTTCTAATTCGGGATTTTCAAGACGAGAAAGATGATCAGCGGCGAGATTTTCTGCTCCTTTTTTATCTCGGATTTCAATATCAAACTCTTGTAAGAGTAAGATCCAACGGATTAATCTTGGTTTAGCATCTTGTTTTGAAAATAGGTATCTAAGAGCAGAATGGTCGGTATAGACCACCGTTTTTGCTAGAACGAGATATGATCGAAATTTGTCAAAAGCAAAGACAATAGCAAGGAGTTCTTTTTCAGTAGTTGTATAGTTCGTTTGTGCTCCTTGTAATGTCTTACTAGCATAATATATAGGTTGAAATCGTTTTTCAATCCTTTGTCCTAAAACGGCTCCCATTGCAAAATCACTTGCATCGCACATTAGTTCAAATGGTAGATTCCAATTTGGTGTTATCATGATTGGTGCATTAGTGAGTTTTTCTTTAAGAATATTAAAAGATTTGATACACTCATCTGAAAAGATGAATTGCGCATCCTTTTCTAGGAGTTTATTCATAGGAGTGGCAATTTTAGAAAAATCTTTTATGAAACGTCGGTAAAAACCGGCATGCCCTAGAAAACTCCTAACTCCTCTTACATTTGTGGGATGTGGAAGTTTAGCAATTACATCTACTTTAGCTCTATCCACTTCAATCCCTTCTTTTGAAATTTTATGTCCAAGAACGATGCCTTCTTTAACCATGAAATGGCATTTCTCCCAATTAAGTACTAGATTTGATTTTTCGCATCTAATTAGCATTCGTTCCAGATTAACTAGACATGATTTAAATGTATCACCGAAGACTGAAAAGTCATCCATGAATACTTCCATGCATTCTTCTATCATGTCATGAAAAATCGCCATCATGCACCTTTGAAAGGTTGCAGGGGCGTTACAAAGTCCAAATGGCATGCGTTTGTAAGCAAAAGTACCATAAGGGCACGTGAATGTGGTTTTCTCTTGGTCCTCGGGTGCTATTGGAATTTGAAAATATCCGGAAAATCCATCTAGAAAACAATAGTAACTATTTCCGGCTAATCTTTCCAACATTTGATCTATGAAAGGTAAGGGAAAGTGATCTTTTCTGGTGGCGTCATTTAATTTTCTATAATCAATACATACACGCCATCCTGTTACAGTCCTAGTAGGAATAAGCTCATTTTTCTCATTTGTAATGACAGTCATGCCACCCTTCTTAGGCACGCATTGAACTGGGCTTACCCATGGACTATCAGAAATTGGATATATCAAACCTGCATCTAGCAGTTTAATAATCTCTTTCTTAACTACATCTTGCATATTAGGATTTAGTCTTCATTGGCGTTGCACATACGTTTTATGACCTTCTTCCATAAGGATTTTATGTGTGCAATACGAAGGACTTATTCCTTTAATATCATGAATCTTCCATGCAATGGCTGGTTTATGAGCTTTCAACACAGAAATGAGTTGTGATTTCTCATTTTCAGTAAGAGAAGACGATATTATTACAGGTAATTCAGATTCACCATGTAAATAAGCGTATTCCAAATGGTTTGGAAGTGGCTTTAACTCTAATTTCGGAGGTTCTTCTATCGATGATTTATATCGATATCTGTCTTCTTCTTTTAGCATTTGAATTTCTTCTGTTGTTGGTTCATATCCATTAGCTATAAGTGTAGCTAACATTTCAGCTTCATCAATTGGTTCATTACCTTCTCCTAAAGAACATTCTCCTGTTCCTTGTAATTCTGGAAATTCTTCTAATAATTCTGCATGTGCATCTATAGTTTGAATATAATAACATGTATCATCTGCAGATTGCGGTTGTTGCATTGCTCTATCAACTGAGAAGGTAACACTCTCATCCTCTATACTTAGGGTCAGTTTCTTACCGAACACGTCTATCATTGCTTTAGCCGTGTTTAAGAATGGTCTTCCTAATATGAGAGGAACTTGAGAATCTTCTTCCATGTCCAAAACAACAAAATCTACTGGAAATACTAAAGTACCAACTTTAACTAGCATGTTCTCCATTATCCCTCTAGGATATTTTATTGATCTATCGGCTAGTTGTATGCTTATTCTGGTTGGTTTCAATTCTCCAAGGTCTAGTTTAGCGTATAGTGAATACGGCATTAGATTTATACTAGCACCTAAGTCTGCCAATGCTTCTATTGAACTAAGACTACCCAGAAAACATGGAATTGTGAAACTTCCTGGATCAGATAGTTTTTCTGGTATCTTATTCAACAGCACTGCTGAACAATTTGCATTCATAGTGACAGCCGAGAGTTCTTCCATTTTCTTTCTATTCGTGATTAGATCTTTCAAGAATTTAGCATATCTTGGCATTCCTGAAATCACATCAATGAAGGGAAGATTTACATTTATCTGTTTAAACATATCCAAAAATTTGGATTGCTCGGCTTCAAGTTTCTCTTTCTTCATTTTACTCGGATAAGGAAGTGGTGGTTGGTATGGTTTAACATAAGGTTTATCCTTAACTGTGTTATCTTCATTAACCTTTTCAACTACCGGTTCTTTTTCCTTATCTTGATCAGGTTGTGGTTCTTGTGGAGTAGGAATAGTTTCATCAGAAGTTACAGGTATTTCAGGTGGTTTAAGTGTTGTACCACTTCTGGTGGTAATGGCTTTAGCTGTTTCATTCCGGGGGTTAGCATTTGTATCGCTTGGTAAACTTCCCGGTTTTCTTTCACCTATTAACCTTGCTAGGTTACTTACTTCTTGTTCCAGATTTTGAATAGAAGCTTGTTGATTTCTAAATGCTTGAGCATTTTGTTCATTGGTTTGTTTTTGAGATGTGAAAAACTGCGTTTGAGTTTCAACTAGCTTCGTCATCATATCTTCTAAATTCGGCTTTTTATCATCGGTTTGTTGTGGTGGTTTGTTTTGAAAATTAGGTCTTTGATGATTGTAAGTATTATTGGATACTTGTTGATTGCTAGGACCTTGTTGGTTGTTGTATGGAATATTTCGGTTATAATTCTGGTTTTGATTGTAAATCGGTCTTGGCGGTTGATAATTATTCTGATAATTATTTCCAGGCCTTTGGTTTATGTATGAAATATTCTCTCTTTGTTCCATTGTTAATTCAATACTGAGACAATCTTTTGTCAAATGTGGTCCTCCACACTGCTCACAACTAATTCGTATTGCATGAATATCTTTAGTCATCTTTTCCATTCGTCTTTCGAAAGCATCTATCTTTGCCGAAATGGAATCTAAGTCATGGCTAGAATCGGCTCTAGCTGCTTTAGATGATCTAATGATGTCTTTTTCTTGGTGCCACTCATGTGAGTGGGAAGCAGTGTTATCAATAATTTTGTAAGCATCATTTTCGGTTTTCTTCATAATAGAACCACCAGCTGCTATATCTATGTCTTTTCTTGTAGTGATGTCGCATCCTTGGTAGAATATTTGTACTATTTGACAGGTGTCTAAACCATGTTGCGGACATCCTCTTAACAATTTTCCATATCTTGTCCACGCCTCATATAGAGTTTCATTTGGTTTCTGTGTGAACGTAACAATTTCTGCTTGAAGTCTTACTGCTTTAGATGCAGGAAAGAATTGTTTAAGAAATTTGTCAATTAAAACATCCCATGTATCGATCGCCCCTTCAGGTAACGATTCCAACCAATCTTTGGCTTCTCCCTTTAAAGTCCAGGGAAATAACATGAGATATATCTGTTCATCCTCCACTTCTCGGATTTTAAATAGTGTGCAGATCCTATTAAAGGTACGTAGATGTTCATTTGGATCTTCCTTCGGCGCACCACTAAATTGGCATTGATTAGTCACCATGTGTAGAATTTGTCCTTTGATTTCATAATCTGGCGCATTAATGTCTGGATGAGTAATTGCGTGACCTTGGCCAGTGCGTTTAGCTCTCATTCGGTCTTCCATACTTAAAGGTTCCAGATTCTCCATAATTGAATTTGTTGAATCGGTATCACTGAATGATTCTGATTTAATAGTTCGTTCCTCAACAATCTCTGTTTGAATGATTGGTGGTTCCGGAGGAAAGTTTAGTGGTTCAGGATCTACGAACCGTTCCTGAATATTCTCTGGATTCTCAATTGTGAGGTTGGGTTCAAAAAATGGATTATCGGTAATTTGAACTGAAGTACTTGGTCGACTGGATGACGATTCTAAAGAAAAATCAACGGCGGTTATATTTGTTAAACGATGTCTTGATCGAGTTACAGGTGGTGAACGTACAAAAGGTGATGAACGTCTTGCTCGGTGCATTCACTGAATATCCTATTAGTTTTAAAAAGGAAAGAAAAATTATAATAAGTTATCCAATCAATAGACTTTTCTGATTTTGCCCACGTTTCGAATAGCCAAAAGATGCAGCAGAGGGGCAGGATTCGTTTGGTCTCAATATAATTGAGGACTGTTTGGCTCCAATAACCCGGTCCACGTACAAATCCAACTATTACTACGAACCAGAAAATTTTGAGGTCTATTAATTTAACCACTTAAAATAAATTTTCGTAATTTTAAGAAATTTAGATAAGAAGTAGAAAAAAAATTCTAAGTCCTAAAAACTAGAATGGCGAGAAATAAGAGAGAAAAAGAGTTCGTCGAAAAAAGTCGAAAAAGAAAAAATGATTGAAAAATAAAAGGTGACGGAAAAATAAAAGAAACTTATAAAAACTTAAAAATACTTAACTAATTTAACCTTATTACTACAACTAACTTAAAATTATAATCGCAAATTGAAATTACTAATTGGAATGATAATTGGTACATAGTAAAAGGTGTCTAAAAATATTAAAGCTTACAGGAAAAACTAAATCCCAAATGGAAATAACTTAAAAAGAAACTAAAACTTAAAAAGGGCGTCGCAAAATTCTAAAGCACCTAAATCTTAGTCTAAAGAAAAAGCACTTAAGGAATTCTACGGCAAAGCCTAAAAATCTAGGAGTAAAAATAACTATAGCTAAAACTAAGTTTAAAATTAAATATGAGCTAAAAAATACAAATATTACGCTACAACGATTAAAAAGGGACAAAATATAAAAATATACAAAAAGTTGTAAAAAGTACAATTTTTATAAAAATATTATTTTTATATTATTTATTTTATAAAACTATTAATTTTACAATTTAATAAAACTAATTTAACTAAAATATATAAATAAAAAGTAAAAGTAAAATTAAAACTAATAATAATAATAATAATAATAATAAGGTTTAATTAATAATTAATATTAATAATATCCCGTAATTAATGCTCGATTAGGGCTTCCTTGTCGCCTGTCAGAAACCCTCCGCGAGTCGCGGCAAATAAAGAAGAAAACCCCGCGAGTCGCGGGGTTCAGGAATTCAGTTGACAGCTTTGTGTTTTTACGCGTTTTTCTTTATTTTTTTTTTTTTTTTTATGTTTTCTGTTTTTTATATTTAAATAAACGATTTTAAAATAAAACTTATATTTTTATAAACTAAAATAGAAATAAAGAAACTTATAAAACTTAAATATTTACAAAATCTTAAAAATACATATATTTTTGTTTTTCTTTTTATATTTTTGAATAATTAAAACGTATTTTTACAAAAGCGAATTTTTAATAAAAGTAACTAAAAATCTTTTTTTTTTTTTTTTTATTTTAGCGTTGCGCTTCCGGCGTTTAAGAGTTTTTCCCCGGCGGCGGCGCCAAAAATAACTTGATGCGAAGCGAGGTGTATATAAAATAGTTATTATTTTACTAGGAAAACACTATTAAATACGATACAATTTTACACAAGATATTTATTTATTTATAGAATGGATATACATAAACCTTGCTACAACACTTATAGGCAGTGTACCTAATCGTACAGTAGTGTAGTTTTTAGTAAGTCCGGTTCGTTCCACAGGGAAATCTTTAAACAAAGCTCAACGCTATATTAGTTTACTTTTATAAAAATACAAATATATATATAAGTAATATTATTATTATAAAGGGGGGTTTTTACCGTTTAATGACCGGTTTGTCGATTTTAAGACTTTAGTCGCAGTTAAAACCTAATGTAAAATATAAAATAAATACAAGACTTAAATTAAAGCGTAAAGTAAATAACGATAATGAAATTGCGAATTAAAAATGCGATAAAATAAAATTGCGATAATTAAAAAGTACGATAATTAAAAGTGCGATAAAATAAAATAACAATAAATAAAAGTGCGATAATTAGAAGTGCAATTAAATATAAAATAAAGGAAATTAAATATGAAATAAAAGAATTATGCTTATTTAAACTTCCGTAATCATGATGTTTGACGTGTTGATTTTAGTTTTATGCCCATGGGTTAATTGTCCTTTGTCCTGGATTATTCAATATGTCCGTCTGGTTTTTGTCCATAACAGTCCATCAGTCATAAATATAAATTGCAAGTGTCCTTGTCAAATTATTATTATACCCGAAGTTAAATATTCCAACTAATTGGGGATTCGAATTGTAACAAGGTTTTAATACTTTGTTTAATGAATACACCAGGTTATCGACTGCGTGTAAACCAAGGTTTTACTACTTTGTTAACAATTACACCAATTACCCTTGAATGTAATTTCACCCCTGTTTTAATTATTCTAGTGGCTATTAATCCATTCCCGTGTCCGGTTAAATGAACGATTATTCGTACATATAAATACCCCGCCCATCGTGTCCGATCGAGTGTATATGGTAATTTATAGGGACGCCCAATTGTAAATCTTTATATTAACATTAACAAACTTTCATTTAGTTAAACAAATATAAAGCCCATTAATAGCCCATAGTCTAGTTTCCACAAGTGTCGTTCTTTTATCCAAACCCCAATTATGGTACAAAGCCCAATTACCCAATTTTAGTAATTAGCCCAACATCATGATTACTTCATTTTAAATAAGCATAATAATAACTTAGCTACGAGACATTAATGTAAAAAGGTTGAACATAACTTACAATGATTAAAAATAGCGTAGCGTTACACGGACAGAATTTCGACTTACACCCTTACAACATTCGCTAACATACCCTTATTATTAGAATTATAATTAAAATTAAAATTAAAATTAAAATATAAATATATATATATATTACGTATATATTGAGAGAGAGATGAAATAAGATATGAAATTTGATCAGAATTCGGTTGGCTTTATAGCCAGAGTTGAAAATTGGGGCTCCGCGACTCGCGGCAAAATGCCCTTCAAACTCCGCGAGTCGCGGAGATATATTTACAGCTCACACCCTTGGAGTTTCTTGCTGCCGACGGTTTTAATAATATATATATAATATATATATAATTAATATAATTAATTATATATTATATTATATTTATATACTTAGTTAACTTGTAATTTTTAGTCGGTTGCGTCGAGCGTTAAGAGTTGACTCTGGTCCCGGTTCCGGATTTTCGAACGTCCTCGCGTACAATTTAATATCTTGTACTTTGCGTTTTGAATCTTGTACTCTTGTGATTTCGAGACGTTTCTTATCAATAATTGGAACCTTTTTGATTGTCTTTTGTTCTTTTGAGCTTTTTGGTCGTTTGCGTCTTCAAATCGTCGAATCTGTCTTCTGTCTTCACCTTTTATTATTTAAATGAATATCACTTGTAAATAGAACAATTGCAACTAAAAGCTTGTCTTTCTTGAGGAATAATGCTATGAAATATATGTTCGTTTTTAGCATTATCAGTGATTCTTCACACCAACATTTCTAGCTAAATTTGTACAACACCAGATGGGACTCAAATATGGAAATATTTCTACTTGGACGCCGAAAGGCATACTCCCTCGACTCGAAATCAACGGGACGGAAATTCGTTATTTTGCACGAAGAATTCGAATACTAAATTGTGGATCCGATCAATATTCTTGTCATCACGTACCACACTACATACCTCTGTTATTTCACCGTTACCGTCTGATATTACTGGGACTTAAGATAACACACAATCCAATGATACTTCACTCTTCTTTGACTTAATGTCATTGTGTTTCTGATAACCGGTCAACTATTATTCAACCCCGAACTATACAACTACGTGTACTATCTCGTTTCTCTTTCAAACCTCAACTTTTGACAACTAGAGGCACGATATGGCAACCTCGGTGTGTAAACTCACTCTACTCTAAGTTCTCATTTCACTCCTATCTTTATCGCTCGCACTTCCGTATAAGAAAACTTCTTGTAACATTTCCCAATGGATAGAGAAACTCTTCATATTACATTAGTATTCGCCACGAGGGTGGATAGCCCTAACGAACACTTACGAACCCTAACTATCTTGTTCAAGCACATCTTAAAGAGATTCTATTCCAACACGGTGTATCTTTGTCAATTATTCTGTATCGAAATACTCGTTTCACTTCTAGTTTTACAAGAAACCTTGGGAACCCGCTTAGACATGAGTACCGCGTACCACCCACAAACTGACGAACCGAGCAAACAAATGATTTACGTCTTGGAAAGACATCTCACAAACTCGTATTGTCACCTTTAGTAGATCACTCTTACAACAGTAGTTACCACTCGTGTGTTCACGCGCACTTTTCGAAACCTTATATGACCGCTAATGTCATACCCCTGTTCATTTAACCAAAGCATCAACCACCGAAATCTGAACTCCATCAAGAAACAACAATTGAGATCGTTCAAGTCCGAGAAGGGCTCGAGGCAACCCATTGTCGCCAGAAGAGTTATACCAAACTTAGATGAAAACCTCACAAAATCCCTGTGTGTAACAGTGTAATATTGAGAAACCGCACCTTGGAAGGGTGTAATTCATTTTGGGAAATCGAGAAAAGGATATATCCGCAATATTGAACTTTATGAAACCTTGGGGCGTATTGGAACCGCTTCCTACCGTTTAGAACTTCCGACTCAATTAAGTTTCCGTTTACCCTACATTTCGTGTAACAAACTTAGAAACGTGTCCTGCGGAACAGGAACGTGCAATCCTTCTAGATGCACCAACTATTGATGACAAACTCCTCCTCATAGGAAAAACCGGCTGAACTTGTGGATCGTAAAACCAAGCCCTAATACAACGTAACACCCCGACTATCCGGATTCGTGGAATGTCTAAGAAAGTACCTTCAATCATTCGTAGAGTTACTACACTAGGTCCCGAGTAAGAGATATCGACTATTACTTCCAACTAAATTTCGGGACGAAATTTCTTTTGAGGTGTGGATAATGTAACATCCCGCATTTTTCCGTTAAATTATTTTAACGCCCGTCTTTTTCTTTTTAAATAATACCCTTCGTATCTAGATTCGTATCCTTTGTTATATAACATTTTAAATATTCTCGTTGTTGGAAGATAACGTCTCCCGTACTCTCGTGTAATTTAAAATATTCGATCGGTTAAATCCCGCACCCGCTTCTAAACTCGAGGGACTAAAATTGACACGGGGCAAACTAGTTGACTAGGTCAACTAGTCCACCCCAATCACCTCCATTCAACCATCTCCCTCTCTCTCCCTTCCTCTCTAGCAAGAACACACACACAAACCCCAACCTCATAAAATCATCATCTAAATTCGGGATTGGAAGCAAACTTCAAAACAAATTACATTTTCGTGATCCTCTCTTCATTCTCTACGATTTGATACTAACTTCATCGATTTTGGGTAACATTTCTAAAACTCTAGATTTCTCTAAATTCGTGTTTTTGATTTGAAATGGTGTTAGTTAGTGTCTATGGCTCGTGTCTAGCATGAATATATGATTTACTTGCTCGATTTGTCGATTGGGAGTAACTAGTATGAACTTTGAAATGGGTGTGCTTAATCTTTGATTTTGGATGAGTAAATGTTGTTTAATTGTTAAAATTCATGTATTAAATGTGTTACTAGCATCATTAGCTTCAATTTGATGTGTAGGTTGATTAAGAAAACTTCAAAAACCCGATTAAGGATTTTGTGATGTTTGACTAGGGTTTGATAGACTTTGAAACGAACTTTTGATGCGTTGAATACTTGTTAATGTTGTTAGTAAGTGTTTAGATGCAATGTATGCTTAATTACCTTCGAAACGGCATATCGTATGTGTAAATTGGATTCCCGAATCATAAAATACGTTTTACGAACTTGAAACTTTGAAAATGGACTTTTATTGATCACTTGATGAGATTTCGGCTATTGTAAATGATGTTTTTGTTTGATGATATGTGGTTAGTTGTATTGCTCGTCAAAATACCTTTCCGAGGATATAAGATACGTCTTCTAGTTGTTTACGGTTTGAGTTTTACGTTTGTTTGAAAATTGACCAAGTCTTGAACAAGTGAAACAGGCCTGGGACCAGGCCACGGCCATTGTCGCAGCGCGACAGGCCTGGCCGCGGCGCGGCATAAGCCGTGCCCAACTTCTGTCTCCAATGTCCGTTTCACGTGAAATGTTTGCCATGTTTTAGACTTCCAATTCGCATGCAACTTGTTCTAACATGCTTATATATGAATAACTAGCATAGAAAATTTGTCCGAAACCCGACCCGAACGTGTTGACTTTCGTTGACTTTGACCGACCAAAGTTTGACTTTTAATCAAACTTAACTAAATATTTGTGCAATCGTTCTAACATGTTTTTATACTTGTACCTTGCATGAAACATGACAAATTGATTCACATGCTATTATGATCGAGTCTTAACGAGCCATAGGACTAATTGAACATCTTTGACCTATCGTGTTTACCGTTATTGATACAACCTATATGTTTAGGTCAAGACTAGCTTTGTCTTTGCACGCGCCTACTTGTTGAAGTACTTTATTAACTCTTGCACTCAAGGTGAGATCATAGTCCCACTTTTACTCTTTTTGAACTTATATTTGGGATGAGAAAACATAAACGATTCTTTTGAACTAAGTGAACACAAGAACGGGAAAACAAACATTCTACATACGAGTTTAGAACAAAATCCTCAATTCGATTATCATTAGTTACACTTGCCGGGTGTAAGCGAGAACTTATGTTATATGGCCATATGGGTTGACAACCCTCATCCTTGACGGTTCGCTACCGTCTACGGATGAAATATATTTTCGAGAATCAGTGTTTGTTCTAGCACTAAGTGATGGGGTATACAATGGAAGGAATGTTAAGCTTTGATAATTGGGTGCTCGTGAAACAAACTTTTGGAATGTATTACTATTATTTCATTGATGCAAATCTTGTGGTTCACTTGTACTTACTTACTTAAACCTATGATTTCACCAACGTTTTCGTTGACAGATTTCTATGTTTTTCTCAGGTCCTTGAACGATACATGATACATGCTTCCGCTCATTATTTTGATACTTGCATTGGATGTCGAGTATACATGCATACATGGAGCGTCTTTTGGATACTTTTAAATTGTGTCGCATAAGTTTCATTTGTACTTAAAACTTGGTATCGTAACTTGTGGTGGAACTATTCTTGTAAAACTTGAACAACCTTTACATTTGAAATGAATGCGACATATCTTTTGGTCAAACGTTGTTTTAAAGACTTATGACCACGTAACGGGACCTAAGTAGACGGCGCCGTCAATGACGATTTGGTCGGGTCGCTACATTTAGACCACCGCAATCATAAGGTAACAAAATTTGATTTCAATTTACCCAAGCCATCTTTTTACATTTTGTTGGGGGCAATTGTGGGTTAATGTGAGATTATGCTTAATGACTATACTAATCTTAACCCATAACAATAAGTGTTTTGATGATGACGTATGCACATAACTAAAGGTGATGGTAGACATCTTGACATACATATACAAGTTCACTAATCTACACTTACTCTAGCAAAAGACCAAAACCAAATATAGCTTAAACGGAAAAATAAGCTACACGGTTAGGTCCACGGTCGATCGCAGGTCAGACCGTGGAGCATTGCACCCTGATTTGTGAAATTAGGGATGCACGGTCGACCTCACGGTCAACCGTGGGTCGAACGTACAAGGTTCTGTCCTAAATTCCATCGATTTTAGTTTGACCACTTCTGGGCATCTTTAATTTATGAAACCTGTTCAAACATGCTTAGAATAGTTGCCTCCTTCATACCCAAAGGAGTTTTGGTCACTAGAACACTAAACTTGGTTAACCACACCCAATAACACCTTAATGACGATTAAACCTTGATTAAGGATAACACATAAGTGTTTTACGAAAACATGTACATCTAAAATGTATTTAGACATACTTAGAATGGTCATCAAGTCCCAACCAAGAGTTGCTCCTTCCTTGTACATGTGTTGGACATTAATGTATATTTATACATGAATCTTGCAAATGCCACTTTGCAAGTAAAACTTACATAGCCTTGGTTCAATGCTATGGTATCACTATGTGTTTAATTCTAGATTAATTAGTGATCTCTTGCTAGTCATTACATGAATATTACTTGACTACTTGATATTAATACATGTGTATTAGTTGACTATGTGCTAAGTGCTAAATGCTAAAGTAGTCACTTAATATGTATATGTATGAACCTTGTCTTGCTATGTGTTACAAGTTGGGATTCCACCAACTACTACTTCAATATATGGCTGTGCTACTTGGATAATGCTTAAAATGTCATAATCTAATAATCATAAAAGACAATGAATCATTAACACGCATAGGTTTTCTTAAGTCTAAAATTAAGTTTATGAATGGTTTAAACTTGATTTAACTTGATGTCTTGCAATATGCTTAATTGATATTACTTTTTTAAAATGGTTAAGACATCATTAACACACTTAATTAATTACCAACGAGTTCAAATTTGATTACAAGCATGCTTTGTGAATAAAGTGGGTTGTTGTCATCAATGACATGTTGACCAACCAATAAGGATTTAGCAAATGTGTTAATTACAAACAAAATATTTTGACAAAACTGAAATTGCCTCAAATGATTATCATGACTTGTATCCAAGAATGTTAGAATTTTCACTTTAAGCATGATAAGTCACTATAAAGGCAATACATCCAAGGTAAATGGACATTTAATGCATATAGTCCTTGTATATGATGTTGGGTATCTTTTTCAGGTGTTAAATGAAGTAAAGAGTCCAAATATAAATGTTCAAAACTGATTCAAATGGCTATACAACATATAGGAGTTTTGGATTGGACCACGTGCGGTTGACCCACAGTCGACCGTGGTCCAAGCCGCAGCAAAGACTACTTTTTTATCTCTCCATATAAATATAAAGGCTTGGAGAACTTTGAAGACTTGGACCTCTTGCATACTACAACTCAAAATTATCAGAGAATCACAAGAACATAACACATATACATATGTTTGTGATTAGCAAGAAAAGTTCTAAAATCTCATAGATTATAGAAGGGGTTTTGTAAAATTACTTTCAAATTACTATCTTTGTGAGTTCACATAGTGTTGTAATAATCCTTAGAATTGTCTTAGGATTGTCATCACTAAAAAATGGTGAGTCTTTGCACTTTGTAATTAGAAGTATATACTAGCTTATCTATCATCTTTCTTAAAGGGAATTAGAGAGTTGATTAATCTCATTGAGGATTAATACTTGTCCAAGGTGAAGACAAGTTGATCTAAGTTGGAGGTAATCTTTCAAAGGGATAGAAGGATTGAGTTTGTTGTCTAAGCAGAAGTACAAGACTTGTAAATCGAATCTCCACCGGATTTGGAGAAAGGTTCTTAGTGAAGCAAAACTCTCGATTACTGAATCGGGGAGTGGATTAAGGTGGATTAGTTAACATCCACCCGAACCACTATAAATCCTTGTGTTTATGTTCTTTACTTTACATTCCGCATTATAACAAACATAAACACATCACACATTGGTTTCAGTTGATTAAAGTGATCAAAGATTGTTCAAATCTTGTTGATCATCGAAAAAGTTTTAAAAATCATATTAAGTAACTATTCACCCCTCTCTAGTTACTTACACATTCATTTACCCCGCCCTAAAAGAAATTACGACGCATACCTTCGAGGTCTTTTAGAACCCCAAGTGGTGCTTTGAAAAGTGAAAAATAATAAATTGAAGGCTACTCAACACCGACTTGATAAGGGGTTAGGCGACCACCGAATGAGATGGATTTTTCTTTCTAACCCGCAAGCCTTTTTTTGAATTTTTCAAAGATGAGTGACCAATTTTTATGTAACTTCAAGTTAGCCCCAATTGGTAGTCCAAGGTAATTAAATGGGAAGGAACCCTCTTTACAACCGAACCAAGTAGCAAGATATCGCAATTCAATTTTTGAGGTTCCAATCCCATATACACAACTTTTATTAAGGTTGATTTTTAAAACCGAGAGATCTGTAAAGCAATTAATAATTTTAAGTATGTTCCTTACTTCGGATTTGTTCCAGTTCCCAAAAATAATTGTGCATTCCGCGTATTGGTGGTGAGAAATATTAACTTTATCATTGCCTACCTCAACACCTTTAATTAATTTTTCTTTTAAAGTCATTTTTAGGAGATAATAAAGGCCTTCACTTGCAATAATAAAAAGGAAGGGAGAAAGCGGGTTACCCTGTCTTACTCCCCTTTCCGAAAAAAAATTGATCCGTTGAAGAGCCATTTATAAGAATAGAAATAGATGTCGAGCCAATGCAGGCCTAAATCCACTTAATCCATTTATTACCAAACCCCATAAAGCCCATTATTTTAGACAAGCAATCCCAATTAATACAATCTAAGGATTTTTCAAAATCCGCTTTAAAATTAAAACTTTTTGTTTGTTTGATTTGAGGTCGTCAATGGTTTCAAGGGAAGTTAAAACACCGTGAAGAATGTACATGTCTCTTAAAAAAGCTGTTTGTTCGACACCACTTAGCCTCGGAATTATTTTTCTAATTCTATTAGCCAGAGTTTTCGCGAGAATCTTATAATAACTATTAATGAGGCTAATGGGTTGATGGTTTGAGAAATTTAAAGGCTCTTTTACCTTAGAGAGATGAAGGAGGCGTTGCAACCATTGGAAATTGATCGCGCTCATGAGGTCGTCTTTGATAATGTTCTAGCATTTCGAAAAATGCAGTAGGTTGAAACCATCCAGACCCGGCACTTTATTTTTGCCACAACTTTTGACCGCTTCGAATACCTCCTGCTCGGTGAAGCTTGCTTCTTGATTCTGTGCCCTCGAACTCTTTATTTTGAAACCATTCCAGTTGTTTAATTCAAAGTTGCTTGATTGTTTTTTGATGTATGAATTCTTAAAGAAAGAGTGGGCCCTCGAACAACAACAACAACAACAACAACAACAATAACAAAAACAGCAAAAGTAGCAATAGCAGCATCAGCAACAACAACCGCATCAGCAGCAACAACAACAACAACAACAAAGCAGCAGCAACAACAAAAACAACAACAACAACAACAACAACAACAACAACAACAACAACAACAAAATTTAAGGTGGCTCGCAAGGTCACCTGCGAACCTTGCGAGTTGCGACCTTTGTTGGCTACTTAATATTGTAACGGCACAATACGGACATTACGCTTACAAACTCGTTTACTTTCGTTGACGCTGCGAATTTTCCGATTCTCCGACATTGCGCGTCGGTTACAACCAGTTAGCAACTAAAACCGTTCACAAACTCTTTTATTTCTCAATTACATCGATTACTAAATATTGAACCCCGAAATCAAACTGCCACCGTCGTCAACCACTACTATCGTATAAAAACGCTGCAAATTTTAATTTTTTGACCTAATCGAGGGTCCAAACCTGAAGAACACCATATTTATCGGACTCGATGTTTCCATTTCTGAGATATAGCAAGTTTCAAAGTCCATACGTCTGTACGATGGAACATAATGAGGTAACTAATCTCCAAACTTGTTTTTCCTTACTAGCATTTGATAGAATAGTTGGCGTGCAGTCTAAGATTATTAATGTTGTCGTACTGCTCGCAAACCTTGTGTCAAACACCATGCGATCCACTTTTTATTCGCGAGTCACATGATATTAGTTACTACTTTGCGACCTTGCAATTGTATTAACCAGACACTTTTTTTTGAACTTTTTTAGAGACGGTCGTTTAACTAATTGAAAGAACCCAGAGAGGATGTTGATAAACGCGTAGAGGATGGGGGTTACCTATGGTTCAAGGTGGGTAGTAGATATAAAATTCAGTTTGGCCGATGGGAATTTTGTTTGGTTACTGGTTTCAAACTCGGTCAAAAAACCAATTTGCCGGACTTTATTACCGGTACACTGAAGAGCAACACCCCACCTATCCAGGGTTGTTGTTTTTGTGAACTTCCACCCAGAAGGTCAACGGATGTTACCAATCGTTTTACTAAGGAGGCATTAGATACCAGTGACGATGATCAAGTGCGACTGGTACTTTTACATATTGTCGAGAGGGGGTTTATGGGTAACTGGGTAAGTAAGGAACTCACGTTGTCAACCTGGACTTACTGCGGTTGGTAGAGGATTTCGGCAGGTTCCTTGGGGTTTACGTGTTTGGGACACTACCTATCTGTATCTGTTTGTAGGGAGGCAGAAAGCTAGTACCTTACAGCCGGGGAACAAGTACACATTAGGCGCTTTTATGTGGGTGTTTAAGCTATTTTTATTAGGCATAATCTATAATTATTTCGAATATTATGTATTATTTTAATACAACAACAAAACCCAATCCCACAAAAGTGGAGTATGGGGAGGTAAGTTGGAGACAATCTTTCCCCTATCCTAAAAAAAGAGAGAAGTTATTTCTCTACCCAGAGTGAAACATCCCCAAGAGTAGAGAAAGTCATCACTCTCAATGTTCTATGGATAGAGATATAGCTTCGGAATGGACCTCCGACCAATAAGTAGGTTAAAAAAAGTGTGAGACGCTATGAAAATGGTAGAATCGAATTTTCATGGGTTTTAAAATCCTTGAAGTTCAATTTAGGCTCTAAGCCATAGTCAAGTAGCAAATAGATTAACGCTTGCTGTTGGCTCGTTAAAAAGAGCCATTATTATTTTAATAATGTAATGGTTTTATTAATAATTAATTTAATAATGTAATGCTTTTGTAGATCTGGGTTTAGGAGGCGTACTGCAAGACTATCAAATAACTTGCGGTTAAGAGAGAAAATACAGGGGTTCCTAAAGGGATTTAATGTGATAGGACGGGGGCATCGTTCAACTATGAACATTACATGAGACTAATACATGTTGAGGTCAGAAATAATCATTGGCTTTCATTAATTTGAAATTAATATCTAATAATAAAATCATTGTACAAACAACTAACTTGACAGGCTAATGCGTTTAGGAAGGTTAGACCATTGAGAATGTTGAAGACCACCGAGACTGAGGCGGCTTGTGGGGTGGATAGTAGTACATTTTTTGACGGGCCTGCGGAGGAGGCATACGAGGATCATTTGAGTGAGGATCCCTTTACTAGGGGTGATGGGATTGAGCTTCCTTTGACGGATGATCATGCGATTGGGGGTCGTGCAGATCGGGTTGTCGACGTTGAGCGGAGGCTTAACGAGCTACTTAGGCGGGATGACGAGAACACCGACCAAATAAAAGATGAGGGTAACCTAATAAAGGAACATTCCGAGCTAATAAAGGCCTAGGACTACCGCATCAAGGAGTTGGAGAACCGTTTGTCTGAGCATGACAAACTTGAGGTAGAAGCTTTTGTTCGGATTGAAGTGCATTTGTTTGTCTAAATATTTAACATTAACTTTCGTAACATTAACTGTGATTAGGTATGTGATGTTTATTAACAGCATGACAACGATGATGACGTTTATGTAGATGACGATGGACACTTGGTGGACATCACAGATACTAAGCGTGACTTAGAAGATAACCTTAAGTCTGCTCCGCGCGTCATAAAAAAAGTCGGAGTATATATAGTATATATTGTTATATAATTGTTTATAACTAAATTTCTTAACGCTTGTGTTCACTATTTTAACAATGTGTAATTGTCACAGATTTTAATCCCAGTTAGGTTGAAGGACACCAAGCATTATCTATATTTTGCTGTGTCTCTAGAAAGAAGAGAATTCTTGGTTTATTATAGCTTGCCTAGCGTGTGGACCATAAAAGAATGAGAAGACGAGATAAACAAGTTAGGACTATTATCGATGTACTTGAACGCAATTCAATATTTGAGCTGAAACCGAAAACCGACTGCGTGATTACTACGAAAGGAAAGGCACCATTGAGTGGGGTGTAACATCCCGCCTTTTTCCATTTACTTTTCCGTTATACTAATTTAAACTCCGTTATATGTTTATAACGTCTCCCGTTAATACGCGTTTTAAATTATCTCGTTTAGGTAATTCACGCACCCGATCCAAATTAGAGGGACTAAACTTGCCAAGAGGCCAAAGATTTGACTAGGTCAACTAGTCAAACCTTCAACCTCCTCCTCTCATTTCAACATCTCCATCTTTCTTCTACTCCCTTTTTCTCTCAAGAACACCAACAAGAATTCATCATCTAAATTCGGATTAGGAAGCTAGCAACAAAACAAATTGTAAATTCGTGATCCTTGCATCTTCCTCTTCGATTCCATACCGATTTCATTACATTTGGGTAACTTTCTAAAATCACTAAATTTTGTGTTCTTGATGTTTTTAACTTATAAAAGTGTTAATTAGTGTCTATGGCTCAAGTCTAACATGAATATATGATTTATATGCTCGATCTCGTTGTTTTAGTGTAACTAGCATGAACTTGAATTTTGGTGTGTTGTTCTTGAATTTAGGATGATCATATGTTGTTAGATGTTAAAAGTTGATGTTTTAATTGTGTTACTAGCATCACTAGCTTCAATTTGATGTGTAGGTTGCCTTAGAAAACTTCATGAACTATATTATTGATTTTGGTGAATTTGGGTTAGGGTTTGATGAACTTGAAATGGACTTTTGATGCATTGAATGCCATGAATTATTATTGGTAAGTGTTTAGTTGGATTGTATGCTTGATTACCTTTGAAACGGCATATCATTCATGTAAGTTGGTTGACCGAATCATTGAATTGCATTTATGAACTTGTATGCGGTTAATGTTAAGCATTAGATGCGGTTTTGGTTGTTGTAATAGGTAGATTGATTGATGAAATGTGTTTAGTTGTTTTCCTTGTCAAATTACCTTCCCAACGGTATAAGATACTTGTCTTGATTGTTTGCGGATCATAAATGGTGATTGTTTGAAGTTAGGTTCGTGCATAAAACTTAAAAACTGCCAGAATTCTCTGCACAGGTAATGGCGCGGCGCGCCATATACCCGCGCGGCGCGCCAATGTGGTCTGTCCAACTTTGTCAATTTTCGAATAATGTTTGCTATGCTACGCACCTCCGATTCACATGTAACTTGTTCTAACATGCTCATACATGATTAAAAACCTCAGAAAAATAGTTCGGGACGCGACCCGAACGTGTTGACTTTTTCGTTGACTTTGACCGACCAAAGTTTGACTTTCTGTCAAACTTAACCAAATGATTATGCAACCTTCCTAACTTGTTTATATACTTGTATCTTGCATGAAACTTGACAATTTGATTTCACATGCTACATAATCGAGTCGTAACGAGCCATGGGACTAATTGAACATCTTTGACCTATCGTGTTTACCGTTATTGATACGACCTATTTGTTTAGGTCAAGACTAGCACTATCCTTCGCACACGTTATCTTGTGAAGTACTTTTCGTACGTGCACTCAAGGTGAGATCATAGTCCCACTTTTACTCTTTTTGAACTTACATTTGGGATGAGAAAACATAAACATTTCTTTTACTAAGTGAACACAAGTACAGGAAAACAAACATTCTACATACGAGTTTAGAACAAAATCCTCAATTCGATTATCATTAGTTACACTTGCCGGGTGTAAGCGAGAACTTATGTTGTATGGATCCATATGGGTTTGACAAACCCTCATTCAAACGGTTCGCTACCGTTTACGAATGAAATATATTTTCGTGAAACAGTGTATGTTCTAACACTATTGTGATGGGGTTCTATGGAAGGAAAGTTAAGCATTGATAATTGGGTGCTCGTGAAACAAACTTTTGGAATGTATTACTATTATATCAATGTTTCAAATCTTGTGGTTCATTTGTACTTACTTACTTAAACCTATGATTTCACCAACGTTTTCGTTGACAGATTTCTATGTTTTTCTCAGGTCCTTGAACGATACATGATACATGCTTCCGCTCATTATTTTGATACTTGCATTGGATGTCGAGTATATATGCATACATGGAGCGTCTTTTGGCTACTTTTAAATTGTGTCGCATAAGTTTCATTTGTACTTAAAACTTTGTATCGTAACTTGTGGTGTAACTATCCTTGTAAACTTTGAACAATCTTTACATTTGAAATGAATGCGACATATCTTTTGGTCAAGCGTTGTTTTAAAGACTTATGACCACGTAACGGGACCTAAGTAGACGGCGCCGTCAATGACGATTTTGTCGGGTCGCTACAGATGGTATCAGAGCTGGTTTAACCTTAGCCGTAAAGGTAGTCACGCGCGCCGGCTGTTAGGCCGGGCACCCATACGGACTATGCTTTTTGGCGGGTTAATCGTAGAGGGGGTTCTCACAGTGTTACCTGTGACGAAGCATTGGCTCTTACCCCTTGCGATCCCTTTGTAGGAGGGTTGGCAGTTTGGCAGAAATGCGGGCCGTAAAATCAGTGTCTTAGGTACACTCAGTGGTCACCAAGCGGTTAGCTGGAAAGGCACTGGGTGGGTTTCTACCCCATCTGTAGCTACCTCTCGGGTCGCTACAGATGGTATCAGAGCGTTGGTTGTAGGGATTTAGAATTCATTGGTGTCAACCTCGAGTCATAGGGTACATTGGTGAGTCTAGACTACAACCGGCATATAGACTTGAAGTAGGAATTACTTGACTACTTGTGCATTTATACTCGAACGCTTCTACTCATATCTACTCTTAGTTCATCTTAATCTCACGTTGTTTAAATTGATTGACACGCCACTTTGACTTTATAGAATAATGTCGAATGCACATATGAATCAGGGTAATATAATTGCCGGGATTATATTACGGTGACTCATATGAACGTTCCGACATTATGACATAAAGAATTTAAGGCGAGTCGAGGAAAAACTTCTCTTTATCTTTATTCTATATCACGGTTAGTATTATTGAGAATACTAATCAATGATATTCTTGTGTCTTGAAGGAACAATGGCTCCTCGTCGTGTACTCCGCAATGAAACTCCCGAACAAGCTCTCGAACGGATGATAGCCACCGCCGTAGATGCGGCCATGGCCGGTCACTCATCCAACAACAATAATAATAACAACCACAACAACAACAACAACAACAACAATGGAGCCGGAAACTCAAACGAGGGATGCTCCTATAAAGCTTTCATGGGGTGCAAACCTCACACTTTTGATGGAACCGGGGGACCGGTCGTGCTCACCCGATGGTTTGAGCAAACGGAAGCCGTCTTTAGCATAAGCGGTTGTCGGGACCAAGACAAGGTCAAATACTCCACTCACACCTTCGCCGGTGTCGCTCTTACATGGTGGAATACTTATGTACAATCGGTGGGTACCGATGAAGCTCACGCCCTCTCTTGGGCCGACTTGAGGGAAAAGATGATTGTCGAATATTTCCCTCGTGAAGAAACCCGAAGGCTCGAACAAGAGCTAAGAACTTTAAAGGCGATCGGAAATGACCTCAAGGCTTATAATCAACGATTTTCCGAACTAGCCTTGATGTGCCCAAATCTTGTGAACCCCGAAGCTTTAAGGGTTGAACTTTACATGGATGGTCTTCCAAAGAGCATCAAACGCGGAGTAATGTCATCCAAACCCTCTAATCATCAAGAAGCTTTGAACATGGCCCGCAAATTGATAGAGACGGTGGACGAAATCGTAGTACCGGCACCTAAAGCCGAGGACAAGTCGGGTAACAACAAAAGAAAGTGGGAACCCTCCCAATCAAGCAACAACAACTTTGCTAAGAAGCCTTACACCTCCGACGGCAAGAAGGGTTATGCCGGGAACCTACCTCTTTGCAACAAATGCAACAAACATCACTTTGGTGAATGTGGCAAGTTAATTTGCCACCGGTGCCAAGGAGTTGGTCATAAGGCCAATGAGTGTAAAAGTGTTGCCCCCATCGCTCGAAAGGGGCCCAATGCACCAAAAACGGGCACTTGTTATGAATGTGGCCAAACGGGCCATTATAGAAATGCATGCCCGAAAAGGAAAGATAACACCAATACGCGCGGCCGAGCTTTCAACATCAACACCGAGGAAGCCCGAGATGATAATGAATTGGTTACGGGTACGTTTCTTCTCAACAACACTTATGTTACTTGTTTATTCGATTCGGGTGCCGATAAATGCTTTGTATCCAAGACTTTGACTCATTCTTTTAGCACTCCACCTCTTCCATTAGATACCACTTATACCATTGAAGTGGCTAACGGGAAACTATTAAGTGCCGACACATATTACCGAGGGTGTACGTTAAACATTTTGGGTAAGGAATTTGAAATTGACTTGATACCCATGGAACTAGGAAGCTTTGATGTAATAATCGGTATGAATTGGCTAGCCAAAACGAAATCTCACATCCTTTGTGATCTTAACGCAATCCGAATCCCTATCAAGAATGGTGAACCTTTGATCGTCTATGGCGATAAGAGTTGCACCGGACTCAACCTCGTTTCGTGTATTAAAGTTAGAAAACTACTCCGTAAGGGTTGTTTTGCGATCCTTGCTCACGTTAAGAAAGTCGAGTCCGATGAGAAGCACATCGGTGATGTGCCAATTGTTAGTGACTATTCCGATGTATTTCCCGATGAATTGCCGGGTCTCCCACCTCATCGGCCGGTTGAATTCCAAATCGATCTTATTCCGGGAGCCGCACCCGTAGCACGTGCACCATATAGACTCGCTCCATTCGAAATGCAAGAATTGCAAAGTCAAATCCAAGAACTACTTGATCGTGGTTTTATCCAACCTAGCCATTCACCATGGGGCGCTCCAATTTTGTTTGTTAAAAAGAAAGACGGATCCCTACGAATGTGCATTGACTATCGTGAACTAAACAAATTGACGGTTAAGAACCGATATCCTCTTCCTCGCATCGATGACCTCTTTGATCAACTACAAGGGTCTTGTGTATATTCAAAAATCGATCTCCTCTCGGGTTATCATCAATTGAGGGTTAAGGGGGAAGATGTCTCCAAAACCACTTTTCGAACTCGTTATGGTAGTTATGAATTCCTCGTCATGCCATTTGGTCTCACTAACGCACCGGCGGTGTTCATGGATCTTATGAACCGCGTGTGCAAACCGTATCTCGATAAATTCGTTATTGTGTTCATCGATGACATATTGATCTATTCTAAAAATGAAGAAGAGCACGAACAACATCTCCGACTTGTGCTTGAACTCTTGAGACAAGAACGACTTTATGCCAAATTCTCCAAGTGTGAATTTTGGTTAAAGGAAGTTCAATTTCTTGGTCATGTTGTAAGTGATCAAGGTATTAAAGTCGATCCCACGAAAATCGAAGCCATTAGTAAATGGGAGACTCCTACTACTCCTACTCACATTCGTCAATTCTTGGGTCTCGCCGGGTACTATCGTAGATTCATCGAAAACTTCTCTTTGGTTGCACGTCCTCTAACCGCATTGACTCACAAGGAAAAGCAATTCATTTGGGCGACCGAACATGAATCCGCATTCCAAATCTTGAAAACGAAGCTAACCACCGCTCCTATCTTGTCACTTCCCGAAGGCAATGATGACTTTGTTGTATATTGCGATGCCTCGAAACATGGTTTTGGGTGTGTATTGATGCAACGAACGAAAGTCATTGCTTATGCTTCTCGACAACTCAAAATTCATGAACGAAACTATACGACACATGATCTCGAACTCGGAGCCGTTGTCTTTGCACTTAAAATGTGGAGACACTATCTTTATGGAACCAAGAGTACTATCTTCACCGATCACAAAAGCCTTCAACACATCTTCAATTAAAAGCAACTAAACATGAGACAACGACGGTGGATTGAAACTTTGAACGATTACGATTGCGAGCTTCGTTACCATCCCGGGAAGGCAAACGTAGTAGCCGATGCCTTAAGTCGAAAAGAAAGAGCGGTGCCTCTTCGTGTCCGAGCCTTAAACATCACCATCCACACAAACCTTAATAACCAAATTCGGGTAGCCCAAGATGAGGCTCTCTGTAGTGACCCGAACTTTTCCATGTTTATATATATTAATTGAGATTGATATTTACATGATTAAATGTTTCCAACATGTTAAGCAATCAAACTTGTTAAGACTTGATTAACTGAAATATGTTTCATATAGACAATTGACCACCCAAGTTGACCGGTGATTCACGAACGTTAAAACTTGTAAAAACTATATGATGACATATATATGGATATATATATAGTTAACATGATACTATGATAAGTAAACATATCATTAAGTATATTAACAATGAACTACATATGTAAAAACAAGACTACTAACTTAATGATTTTTAAACGAGACATATATGTAACGATTATCGTTGTAAAGACATTTAATGTATATATATCATATTAAGAGATATTCATACATGATAATATCATGATAATATAATAATTTAAAATCTCATTTGATATTATAAACATTGGGTTAACAACATTTAACAAGATCGTTAACCTAAAGGTTTCAAAACAACACTTACATGTAACGACTAACGATGACTTAACGACTCAGTTAAAATGTATATACATGTAGTGTTTTAATATGTATTTATACACTTTTGAAAGACTTCAATACACTTATCAAAATACTTCTACTTAACAAAAATGCTTACAATTACATCCTCGTTCAGTTTCATCAACAATTCTACTCGTATGCACCCGTATTCGTACTCGTACAATACACAGCTTTTAGATGTATGTACTATTGGTATATACACTCCAATGATCAGCTCTTAGCAGCCCATGTGAGTCACCTAACACATGTGGGAACCATCATTTGGCAACTATCATGAAATATCTCATAAAATTACAAAAATATGAGTAATCATTCATGACTTATTTACATGAAAACAAAATTACATATCCTTTATATCTAATCCATACACCAACGACCAAAAACACCTACAAACACTTTCATTCTTCAATTTTCTTCATCTAATTGATCTCTCTCAAGTTCTATCTTCAAGTTCTAAGTGTTCTTCATAAATTCCAAAAGTTCTAGTTTCATAAAATCAAGAATACTTTCAAGTTTGCTAGCTCACTTCCAATCTTGTAAGGTGATCATCCAACCTCAAGAAATCTTTGTTTCTTACAGTAGGTTATCATTCTAATACAAGGTAATAATCATATTCAAACTTTGGTTCAATTTCTATAACTATAACAATCTTATTTCAAGTGATGATCTTACTTGAACTTGTTTTCGTGTCATGATTCTGCTTCAAGAACTTCGAGCCATCCAAGGATCCATTGAAGCTAGATCCATTTTTCTATTTTCCAGTAGGTTTATCCAAGGAACTTAAGGTAGTAATGATGTTCATAACATCATTCGATTCATACATATAAAGCTATCTTATTCGAAGGTTTAAACTTGTAATCACTAGAACATAGTTTAGTTAATTCTAAACTTGTTCGCAAACAAAAGTTAATCCTTCTAACTTGACTTTTAAAATCAACTAAACACATGTTCTATATCTATATGATATGCTAACTTAATGATTTAAAACCTGGAAACACGAAAAACACCGTAAAACCGGATTTACGCCGTCGTAGTAACACCGCGGGCTGTTTTGGGTTAGTTAATTAAAAACTATGATAAACTTTGATTTAAAAGTTGTTATTCTGAGAAAATGATTTTTATTATGAACATGAAACTATATCCAAAAATTATGGTTAAACTCAAAGTGGAAGTATGTTTTCTAAAATGGTCATCTAGACGTCGTTCTTTCGACTGAAATGACTACCTTTACAAAAACGACTTGTAACTTATTTTTCCGACTAGAAACCTATACTTTTTTTGTTTAGATTCATAAAATAGAGTTCAATATGAAACCATAGCAATTTGATTCACTCAAAACGGATTTAAAATGAAGAAGTTATGGGTAAAACAAGATTGGATAATTTTTCTCATTTTAGCTACGTGAAAATTGGTAACAAATCTATTCCAACCATAACTTAATCAACTTGTATTATATATTATGTAATCTTGAGATACCATAGACACGTATACAATGTTTCGACCTATCATGTCGACACATCTATATATATTTCGGAACAACCATAGACACTCTATATGTGAATGTTGGAGTTAGCTATACAGGGTTGAGGTTGATTCCAAAATATATATAGTTTGAGTTGTGATCAATACTGAGATACGTATACACTGGGTCGTGGATTGATTCAAGATAATATTTATCGATTTATTTCTGTACATCTAACTGTGGACAACTAGTTGTAGGTTACTAACGAGGACAGCTGACTTAATAAACTTAAAACATCAAAATATATTAAAAGTGTTGTAAATATATTTTGAACATACTTTAATATACATGTATATATTGTTATAGGTTCGTGAATCAACAGTGGCCAAGTCTTACTTCTCGACGAAGTAAAAATCTGTGAAAGTGAGTTATAGTCCCACTTTTAAAATCTAATATTTTTGGGATGAGAATACATGCAGGTTTTATAAATGATTTACAAAATAGACACAAGTACGTGAAACTACATTCTATGGTTGAATTATCGAAATCGAATATGCCCCTTTTTATTAAGTCTGGTAATCTAAGAATTAGGGAACAGACACCCTAATTGACGCGAATCCTAAAGATAGATCTATCGGGCCCAACAAGCCCCATCCAAAGTACCGGATGCTTTAGTACTTCGAAATTTATATCATATCCGAAGGGTGTCCCGGAATGATGGGGATATTCTTATATATGCATCTTGTTAATGTCGGTTACCAGGTGTTCACCATATGAATGATTTTTATCTCTATGTATGGGATGTGTATTGAAATATGAAATCTTGTGGTCTATTATTATGATTTGATATATATAGGTTAAACCTATAACTCACCAACATTTTTGTTGACGTTTTAAGCATGTTTATTCTCAGGTGATTATTAAGAGCTTCCGCTGTAGCATACTTAAATAAGGACGAGATTTGGAGTCCATGCTTGTATGATATTGTGTAAAAACTGCATTCAAGAAACTTATTTTGTTGTAACATATTTGTATTGTAAACCATTATGTAATGGTCGTGTGTAAACAGGATATTTTAGATTATCATTATTTGATAATCTACGTAAAGCTTTTTAAAACCTTTATCTATGAAATAAAGGTTATAGTTTGTTTTAAAAATGAATGCAGTCTTTGAAAAACGTCTCATATAGAGGTCAAAACCTCGCAACGAAATCAATTAATATGGAACGTTTTTAATCAATAAGAACGGGACATTTCAGTTGGTATCCGAGCGTTGGTCTTAGAGAACCAGAAAATTTGCATTAGTGTGTCTTATCGAGTTTGTTAGGATGCATTAGTGAGTCTGGACTTCGACCGTGTTTTCTTTAAAAATGATTGCTTAACATTTTTGTTGGAAACTATATATTTTTAACATATGAATATTATGTGATATATTAATCTCTTAACGTGTTTGATATTATGTGATAGATGTCTACCTCTAGAACAAGTCCCATTGACTCACCTAATAATAATGAAGAGTCAAATGTAAATTGGAATGATTTGTGGACTGATTCACAAGTTCCCGAAGAGGAACCGGAAGAAGAGTCGGAACCGGAAGAAGAATCGGAACCGGAAGAAGAATCGGAACCGGATGAAGAAATAGAACCGGTGGGGGAAATAATAAAACGGTTAAGTAAAAGAAAATCCTCAACCAACCGACCAAAGTTAATTATGGTCAATGGTGTTTCCGCCAAGGAAGCAAAATATTGGGAGGATTACCAATTCTCCGATGAATCGGATTCCGACGAGAATTCCGATGATGTTATAGAAATTACCCCAACTGAATTTAAAAAGGCAAAAGAAAATAATAAGGGAAAGGGCATAAAAATAGAGAAATCTAATTCCAACCCCGATGAACTTTATATGTATCGTCAACCCCCGAAGTCCTTAAGTTGTAACAATGACCCGGGAACCTCTAAACCACCAGGTTTTTCTAAACCAATGTGGACAACGACGGCTCGTATTAGGGGAACATCATATATCCCTAGAAACTTGGCAAAACGAACCAAAACCGAAGAAGAAGAAACGAGCGAGTCGGAATAAGATAGTTGTATTCGTGTGGTGTAATATATGGAATATAGTGTGCTTATGCTTTATGATATATGTAAAAAAAATTGCTTGTATTAATAAGTATTTTTTTATGAATCTAACTCTTGTCTATTTTACAGTTTAAAAACACAAAATGGATAGACAACCCAATATTTTAAGAGACCTACCCGGAGACATGATTGATGAAATCTTGTCTAGAGTCGGTCAGAATTCCTCGGCACAACTATTTAAGGCGAGATCAGTTTGTAAGACATTCGAAGAACGTTCCAAGAATGTCTTGGTTTATAAGAGACTTTCTTTTGAAAGATGGGGGATATCACATTGGGAAACCCATAAGTTACGATGTGTTTACTTTGACGCATATATTGCGGGGAACCCAAATGCTATTTTACGCAACGGGTTAAGAAATTATTTTGACTCAATATATCCGAATATTGGACTTCGTGATTTAGAAAAAGCGGCTAACATGCAACATAAAGAAGCATGTTATGCTTACGGATTAGTAATGTTCGCTTCTCACCAAAGTGAGAACAAGAACATCGGACTACAACTATTAAACAAAACGTTCCCACAAGTGACGGAGTCGGTAATTGGGGTAAGAAATGAGGTTTTTAGATTGTTACGGGACTGTTGGACATTACGTAACCCTCGTCCCTTTGACGACGTTACAACACGCTGTCTTATCAACGGCCATAACGGTTATGTTCCACAAGACCAAGGATGGGAAGTAGTCCTAGTAAAACCAGAATGCATGACTTGTTTCTGGACGTATGAATTACGTGTCTTTATTGCCTTTGCTGAACGACTTGTGTACTAGCTAGAATTATCTTCACAACTATCTTGTATCAAAGTTATTGTGTGCTATATTTCATGCTTTATGTAAAATAAGCGGTATTGTAAGTTTGTAAAATATTGTATAAAAGTTTGAACGCGAAATATTATTATAATCAGTTTTTCATATAGAATTGTAGTAGTTGAATTGTATATTAGCTACTAAGTATGAACTTAACGGGTAGGTACTACCCGAATTTAAACTTATAAAACGCTAATATGAAGAAAAAGCTTTTATAAATGAGTTCATATTATGCTACGAAATACTATTAACTACTCTTAATATTCTGTATGATTAACTTGTTCCATTTAACTATTTTGAAGGAAATGGCACCGACTACTCGACACACCGTGAATATGAATGAAGAGGAATTCCGTACTTTTCTAGCTTCAAACATAGCCGCAGTACAGGCTGCGCTACATACCAATAATAACCTTGGATCTAGCAGTACAGGAAATCGTGTAGGATGCACCTACAAAGAATTCACTGCCTGCAAACCTTTGGAATTTGATGGAACCGAAGGACCGATCGGATTGAAACGGTGGACCGAGAAGGTCGAATCGGTGTTTGCCATAAGTAAGTGTACTGAAGAGGACAAAGTGAAGTACGCTACGCATACCTTCACAGGTTCTGCGTTAACATGGTGGAATACCTATCTAGAGCAAGTGGGACAAGATGATGCTTACGCACTACCGTGGTCAGCATTCAAGCACTTGATGAACGAGAAATACCGTCCCAGAACCGAGGTTAATAAGCTCAAGACAGAACTTAGAGGGTTACGAACCCAAGGATTTGATATTACCACGTACGAAAGACGATTCACAGAATTGTGCCTATTGTGTCCGGGAGCATTCGAAGATGAGGAAGAGAAGATCGAAGCGTTTGTGAAAGGATTACCGGAAAGAATCCAAGAAGATATAAGTTCACACGAGCCCGCCTCCATACAACAGGCATGTAGAATGGCTCACAAACTAGTGAACCAGATTGAAGAAAGAATTAAAGAACAGACTGCTGAAGAGGCCAATGTGAAGCAAGTCAAAAGAAAGTGGGAGGAAAACAGTGATAAGAATCACCAATACAACAACAACAGCAATTACAACAATAATCGCAACAATTATCCCAACAATCGCAACATCAATCGCAACTACAACAAACGGCCCAACAACAACAACAACAACAACAACAACAACAACTACAACAATCATCCCAACAACAATAATAACCGCAACAACAACAACAATCAGAAGCAGCTATGCCAAAGGTGTGAAAAGAATCACTCGGGGTTCTGCACCAAATTTTGCAACAAGTGTAAAAGAAATGGTCATAGCGCGGCGAAGTGTGAGGTCTACGGACCAGGGGTTAATAGAACGAAAGGAACAAATGGTGTCGGAACGAGTAATGGCGGAGCAAGTAGTGTCGGAGCAAGTTATGCCAATGTAGTTTGTTATAAATGTGGAAAACCGGGCCACATTATTAGAAATTGCCCGAACCAGGAGAACACGAATGGACAAGGCCGCGGAAGAGTTTTTAATATTAATGCGGCAGAGGCACAAGAAGACCCGGAGCTTGTTACGGGTACGTTTCTTATTGACAATAAATCTGCTTACGTTTTATTTGATTCGGGTGCGGATAGAAGCTATATGAGTAGAGATTTTTGTGCTAAATTAAGTTGTCCATTGACGCCTTTGGATAGTAAATTTTTACTCGAATTAGCAAATGGTAAATTAATTTCAGCAGATAATATATGTCGGAATCGAGAAATTAAACTGGTTAGCGAAACATTTAAGATTGATTTGATACCAGTAGAGTTAGGGAGTTTTGATGTGATAATCGGTATGGACTGGTTGAAAGAAGTGAAAGCAGAGATCATTTGTTACAAAAATGCAATTCGCATTATACGAGAAAAAGGAAAACCCTTAATGGTGTACGGAGAAAAGGGCAACACGAAGCTACATCTTATTAGTAATTTGAAGGCACAAAAACTAATAAGAAAAGGTTGCTATGCTGTTCTAGCACACGTCGAGAAAGTACAAACTGAAGAAAAGAGCATCAATGATGTTTCCATTGCAAAAGAATTTCCCGATGTATTTCCGAAAGAATTACCGGGATTACCCCCACATCGATCCGTTGAATTTCAAATAGATCTTGTACCAGGAGCTGCACCAATAGCTCGTGCTCCTTACAGACTCGCACCCAGCGAGATGAATGAACTGCAAAGCCAATTACAAGAACTTTTAGAGCGTGGTTTCATTCGACCAAGCACATCACCGTGGGGAGCTCCTGTTTTGTTTGTCAAGAAGAAAGATGGTACATTCAGGTTGTGTATCGACTACCGAGAGTTGAACAAACTTACCATCAAGAATCGCTACCCACTACCGAGAATCGACGACTTATTTGATCAACTACAAGGCTCGTCTGTTTATTCAAAGATTGACTTACGTTCCGGGTATCATCAAATGCGGGTGAAAGAAGATGATATTCCAAAGACTGCTTTCAGAACACGTTACGGTCATTACGAGTTTATGGTCATGCCGTTTGGTTTAACTAATGCACCAGCTGTGTTCATGGACCTTATGAACCGAGTGTGTGGACCATACCTTGACAAGTTTGTCATTGTTTTCATTGATGACATACTTATTTACTCAAAGAATGACCAAGAACATGGTGAACATTTGAGAAAGGTGTTAGAAGTATTGAGGAAGGAAGAATTGTACGCTAAGTTTTCAAAGTGTGCATTTTGGTTGGAAGAAGTTCAATTCCTCGGTCACATAGTGAACAAAGAAGGTATTAAGGTGGATCCGGCAAAGATAGAAACTGTTGAAAAGTGGGAAACCCCGAAAACTCCGAAACACATACGCCAGTTTTTAGGACTAGCTGGTTACTACAGAAGGTTCATCCAAGACTTTTCCAGAATAGCAAAACCCTTGACTGCATTAACGCATAAAGGGAAGAAATTTGAATGGAATGATGAACAAGAGAAAGCGTTTCAGTTATTGAAGAAAAAGCTAACTACGGCACCTATATTGTCATTGCCTGAAGGGAATGATGATTTTGTGATTTATTGTGATGCATCAAAGCAAGGTCTCGGTTGTGTATTAATGCAACGAACGAAGGTGATTGCTTATGCGTCTAGACAATTAAAGATTCACGAACAAAATTATACGACGCATGATTTGGAATTAGGCGCGGTTGTTTTTGCATTAAAGACTTGGAGGCACTACTTATACGGGGTCAAAAGTATTATATATACCGACCACAAAAGTCTTCAACACATATTTAATCAGAAACAACTGCATATGAGGCAGCGTAGGTGGATTGAATTATTGAATGATTACGACTTTGAGATTCGTTACCACCCAGGGAAGGCAAATGTGGTAGCCGATGCCTTGAGCAGGAAGGACAGAGAACCCATTCGAGTAAAATCTATGAATATAATGATTCATAATAACCTTACTACTCAAATAAAGGAGGCGCAACAAGGAGTTTTAAAAGAGGGAAATTTAAAGGATGAAATACCCAAAGGATCGGAGAAGCATCTTAATATTCGGGAAGACGGAACCCGGTATAGGGCTGAAAGGATTTGGGTACCAAAATTTGGAGATATGAGAGAAATGGTACTTAGAGAAGCTCATAAAACCAGATACTCAATACATCCTGGAACGGGAAAGATGTACAAGGATCTCAAGAAACATTTTTGGTGGCCGGGTATGAAAGCCGATGTTGCTAAATACGTAGGAGAATGTTTGACGTGTTCTAAGGTCAAAGCTGAGCATCAGAAACCATCAGGTCTACTTCAACAACCCGAAATCCCGGAATGGAAATGGGAAAACATTACCATGGATTTCATCACTAAATTGCCAAGGACTGCAAGTGGTTTTGATACTATTTGGGTAATAGTTGATCGTCTCACCAAATCAGCACACTTCCTACCAATAAGAGAAGATGACAAGATGGAGAAGTTAGCACGACTGTATTTGAAGGAAGTCATCTCCAGACATGGAATACCAATCTCTATTATCTCTGATAGGGATGGCAGATTTATTTCAAGATTCTGGCAGACATTACAGCAAGCATTAGGAACTCGTCTGGACATGAGTACTGCCTATCATCCACAAACTGATGGGCAGAGCGAAAGGACGATACAAACGCTTGAAGACATGCTACGAGCATGTGTTATTGATTTCGGAAACAGTTGGGATCGACATCTACCGTTAGCAGAATTTTCCTACAACAACAGCTACCATTCAAGCATTGAGATGGCGCCGTTTGAAGCACTTTATGGTAGAAAGTGCAGGTCTCCGATTTGTTGGAGTGAGGTGGGGGATAGACAGATTACGGGTCCGGAGATTATACAAGAAACTACCGAGAAGATCATCCAAATTCAACAACGGTTGAAAACCGCCCAAAGTCGACAAAAGAGCTACGCTGACATTAAAAGAAAAGATATAGAATTTGAAATTAGAGAGATGGTCATGCTTAAAGTTGCACCTTGGAAAGGCGTTGTTCGATTTGGTAAACGAGGGAAATTAAATCCAAGGTATATTGGACCATTCAAGATTATTGATCGTGTCGGACCAGTAGCTTACCGACTAGAGTTACCTCAACAACTCGCGGCTGTACATAACACTTTCCACGTCTCGAATTTAAAGAAATGTTTTGCTAAAGAAGATCTCACTATTCCGTTAGATGAAATCCAAATCAACGAAAAACTTCAATTCATCGAAGAACCCGTCGAAATAATGGATCGTGAGGTTAAAAGACTTAAGCAAAACAAGATACCAATTGTTAAGGTTCGATGGAATGCTCGTAGAGGACCCGAGTTCACCTGGGAGCGTGAAGATCAGATGAAGAAGAAATACCCGCATCTATTTCCAGAAGATTCGTCAACACCTTCAACAGCTTAAAATTTCGGGACGAAATTTATTTAACGGGTAGGTACTGTAGTGACCCGAACTTTTCCATGTTTATATATATTAATTGAGATTGATATTTACATGATTAAATGTTTCCAACATGTTAAGCAATCAAACTTGTTAAGACTTGATTAACTGAAATATGTTTCATATAGACAATTGACCACCCAAGTTGACCGGTGATTCACGAACGTTAAAACTTGTAAAAACTATATGATGACATATATATGGATATATATATAGTTAACATGATACTATGATAAGTAAACATATCATTAAGTATATTAACAATGAACTACATATGTAAAAACAAGACTACTAACTTAATGATTTTTAAACGAGACATATATGTAACGATTATCGTTGTAAAGACATTTAATGTATATATATCATATTAAGAGATATTCATACATGATAATATCATGATAATATAATAATTTAAAATCTCATTTGATATTATAAACATTGGGTTAACAACATTTAACAAGATCGTTAACCTAAAGGTTTCAAAACAACACTTACATGTAATGACTAACGATGACTTAACGACTCAGTTAAAATGTATATACATGTAGTGTTTTAATATGTATTTATACACTTTTGAAAGACTTCAATACACTTATCAAAATACTTCTACTTAACAAAAATGCTTACAATTACATCCTCGTTCAGTTTCATCAACAATTCTACTCGTATGCACCCGTATTCGTACTCGTACAATACACAGCTTTTAGATGTATGTACTATTGGTATATACACTCCAATGATCAGCTCTTAGCAGCCCATGTGAGTCACCTAACACATGTGGGAACCATCATTTGGCAACTATCATGAAATATCTCATAAAATTACAAAAATATGAGTAATCATTCATGACTTATTTACATGAAAACAAAATTACATATCCTTTATATCTAATCCATACACCAACGACCAAAAACACCTACAAACACTTTCATTCTTCAATTTTCTTCATCTAATTGATCTCTCTCAAGTTCTATCTTCAAGTTCTAAGTGTTCTTCATAAATTCCAAAAGTTCTAGTTTCATAAAATCAAGAATACTTTCAAGTTTGCTAGCTCACTTCCAATCTTGTAAGGTGATCATCCAACCTCAAGAAATCTTTGTTTCTTACAGTAGGTTATCATTCTAATACAAGGTAATAATCATATTCAAACTTTGGTTCAATTTCTATAACTATAACAATCTTATTTCAAGTGATGATCTTACTTGAACTTGTTTTCGTGTCATGATTCTGCTTCAAGAACTTCGAGCCATCCAAGGATCCATTGAAGCTAGATCCATTTTTCTATTTTCCAGTAGGTTTATCCAAGGAACTTAAGGTAGTAATGATGTTCATAACATCATTCGATTCATACATATAAAGCTATCTTATTCGAAGGTTTAAACTTGTAATCACTAGAACATAGTTTAGTTAATTCTAAACTTGTTCGCAAACAAAAGTTAATCCTTCTAACTTGACTTTTAAAATCAACTAAACACATGTTCTATATCTATATGATATGCTAACTTAATGATTTAAAACCTGGAAACACGAAAAACACCGTAAAACCGGATTTACGCCGTCGTAGTAACACCGCGGGCTGTTTTGGGTTAGTTAATTAAAAACTATGATAAACTTTGATTTAAAAGTTGTTATTCTGAGAAAATGATTTTTATTATGAACATGAAACTATATCCAAAAATTATGGTTAAACTCAAAGTGGAAGTATGTTTTCTAAAATGGTCATCTAGACGTCGTTCTTTCGACTGAAATGACTACCTTTACAAAAACGACTTGTAACTTATTTTTCCGACTAGAAACCTATACTTTTTTTGTTTAGATTCATAAAATAGAGTTCAATATGAAACCATAGCAATTTGATTCACTCAAAACGGATTTAAAATGAAGAAGTTATGGGTAAAACAAGATTGGATAATTTTTCTCATTTTAGCTACGTGAAAATTGGTAACAAATCTATTCCAACCATAACTTAATCAACTTGTATTATATATTATGTAATCTTGAGATACCATAGACACGTATACAATGTTTCGACCTATCATGTCGACACATCTATATATATTTCGGAACAACCATAGACACTCTATATGTGAATGTTGGAGTTAGCTATACAGGGTTGAGGTTGATTCCAAAATATATATAGTTTGAGTTGTGATCAATACTGAGATACGTATACACTGGGTCGTGGATTGATTCAAGATAATATTTATCGATTTATTTCTGTACATCTAACTGTGGACAACTAGTTGTAGGTTACTAACGAGGACAGCTGACTTAATAAACTTAAAACATCAAAATATATTAAAAGTGTTGTAAATATATTTTGAACATACTTTAATATACATGTATATATTGTTATAGGTTCGTGAATCAACAGTGGCCAAGTCTTACTTCTCGACGAAGTAAAAATCTGTGAAAGTGAGTTATAGTCCCACTTTTAAAATCTAATATTTTTGGGATGAGAATACATGCAGGTTTTATAAATGATTTACAAAATAGACACAAGTACGTGAAACTACATTCTATGGTTGAATTATCGAAATCGAATATGCCCCTTTTTATTAAGTCTGGTAATCTAAGAATTAGGGAACAGACACCCTAATTGACGCGAATCCTAAAGATAGATCTATCGGGCCCAACAAGCCCCATCCAAAGTACCGGATGCTTTAGTACTTCGAAATTTATATCATATCCGAAGGGTGTCCCGGAATGATGGGGATATTCTTATATATGCATCTTGTTAATGTCGGTTACCAGGTGTTCACCATATGAATGATTTTTATCTCTATGTATGGGATGTGTATTGAAATATGAAATCTTGTGGTCTATTATTATGATTTGATATATATAGGTTAAACCTATAACTCACCAACATTTTTGTTGACGTTTTAAGCATGTTTATTCTCAGGTGATTATTAAGAGCTTCCGCTGTAGCATACTTAAATAAGGACGAGATTTGGAGTCCATGCTTGTATGATATTGTGTAAAAACTGCATTCAAGAAACTTATTTTGTTGTAACATATTTGTATTGTAAACCATTATGTAATGGTCGTGTGTAAACAGGATATTTTAGATTATCATTATTTGATAATCTACGTAAAGCTTTTTAAAACCTTTATCTATGAAATAAAGGTTATAGTTTGTTTTAAAAATGAATGCAGTCTTTGAAAAACGTCTCATATAGAGGTCAAAACCTCGCAACGAAATCAATTAATATGGAACGTTTTTAATCAATAAGAACGGGACATTTCACTCTCAAGGATGAAAACATCTCTCTCGAACACTTGAACGTCCTCACCTCTCGATTCGAAGTTAAAGAAACCGGACTCCGATATTTCGCCGGAAGGATTTGGGTGCCTAGTTATGGGGACCTACGAAGCCTTATTTTAGATGAAGCCCATAAGTCACGATACTCGATTCACCCCGGTGCCAATAAGATGTACCACGACCTTAAACAACTATATTGGTGGCCGAACATCAAAAGGGACGTAGCTACTTATGTTTCCAAGTGTTTGACATGTTCCAAAGTCAAAGCCGAACACCAAAGACCGTCCGGACTACTTCAACAACCCGAGATCCCGCAATGGAAGTGGGAAAGGATAACGATGGATTTTATCACCAAGCTACCAAAAACGACGGGCGGTTATGATACCATTTGGGTTATTGTTGACCGTCTCACCAAATCCGCACACTTCCTTGCCATGAAAGAAACGGACAAAATGGAGAAACTTGCACAACTTTACATTAAGGAGATCGTAGCCCGACACGGTGTACCTTTATCGATTATCTCCGACCGAGATGGCCGTTTCGTTTCTAGATTTTGGCGTACCTTGCAAGAAGCATTGGGAACGCGTTTAGACATGAGCACCACATATCATCCTCAAACCGATGGACAAAGCGAACGTACAATTCAAACCTTAGAGGACATGTTACGAGCTTGCGTGGTTGATTTCGGAAAAGCTTGGGACAAGCACTTACCTCTCGCCGAGTTCTCTTACAACAATAGTTATCACGCGAGTATTAAAGTCGCACCTTTTGAAGCGCTATATGGCCGAAAATGTCGTTCACCTCTTTGTTGGGCCGAAGTAGGCGACGTACAAATCACCGGACCCGAACTCATTCACGAAACCACCGAGAAAATCGTTCAAATCCGAGATAGGCTTAGGACGGCCCGAAGTCGTCAAAAGAGCTATACCGATAAACGACGCAACGATCTTGAATTTCAAGTCGGTGACCGAGTAATGTTAAAAGTCGCGCCTTGGAAAGGTGTAATCCGTTTTGGGAAACGCGGGAAGCTGAATCCAAGGTATATTGGTCCTTTCGAAATCTTGGAGCGTATTGGAACCGTTGCGTATCGTTTAGATCTTCCGCCTCAATTGAACTCCGTTCATCCTACCTTCCATGTATCTAACTTGAAAAAGTGTCTTGCTGAACCCGATATCGTCATTCCTCTCGAGGAACTTACTATTGATGACAAACTTCATTTTGTGGAGGAACCGGTTGAAATTGTGGACACCTCCGTCAAGACATTGAAACAAAGCCGAATCCCGATTGTTAAAGTCCGTTGGAACGCCAAAAGGGGACCTGAGTTTACTTGGGAAAGGCAAGATCAAATGCAAAGGAAGTATCCTCATCTATTCGTGAATTCGGAAACACAAGATCTCGAGGAAGAAACAACGACTACTACGCCTACTTAAATTTCGGGACGAAATTTCTTTTAAGGAGTAGGTAATGTAACATCCCGCCTTTTTCCATTTACTTTTCCGTTATACTAATTTAAACTCCGTTATATGTTTATAACGTCTCCCGTTAATACGCGTTTTAAATTATCTCGTTTAGGTAATTCACGCACCCGATCCAAATTAGAGGGACTAAACTTGCCAAGAGGCCAAAGATTTGACTAGGTCAACTAGTCAAACCTTCAACCTCCTCCTCTCATTTCAACATCTCCATCTTTCTTCTACTCCCTTTTTCTCTCAAGAACACCAACAAGAATTCATCATCTAAATTCGGATTAGGAAGCTAGCAACAAAACAAATTGTAAATTCGTGATCCTTGCATCTTCCTCTTCGATTCCATACCGATTTCATTACATTTGGGTAACTTTCTAAAATCACTAGATTTTGTGTTCTTGATGTTTTTAACTTATAAAAGTGTTAATTAGTGTCTATGGCTCAAGTCTAACATGAATATATGATTTATATGCTCGATCTCGTTGTTTTAGTGTAACTAGCATGAACTTGAATTTTGGTGTGTTGTTCTTGAATTTAGGATGATCATATGTTGTTAGATGTTAAAAGTTGATGTTTTAATTGTGTTACTAGCATCACTAGCTTTAATTTGATGTGTAGGTTGCCTTAGAAAACTTCATGAACTATATTATTGATTTTGGTGAATTTGGGTTAGGGTTTGATGAACTTGAAATGGACTTTTGATGCATTGAATGCCATGAATTATTATTGGTAAGTGTTTAGTTGGATTGTGTGATTGATTACCTTCGAAACGGCATATCATTCATGTAAGTTGGTTGACCGAATCATTGAATTGCATTTATGAACTTGTATGCGGTTAATGTTAAGCATTAGATGCGGTTTTGGTTGTTGTAATAGGTAGATTGATTGATGAAATGTGTTTAGTTGTTTTCCTTGTCAAATTACCTTCCCAACGGTATAAGATACTTGTCTTGATTGTTTGCGGATCATAAATGGTGATTGTTTGAAGTTAGGTTCGTGCATAAAACTTAAAAACTGCCAGAATTCTCTGCACAGGTAATGGCGCGGCGCGCCATATACCCGCGCGGCGCGCCAATGTGGTCTGTCCAACTTTGTCAATTTTCGAATAATGTTTGCTATGCTACGCACCTCCGATTCACATGTAACTTGTTCTAACATGCTCATACATGATTAAAAACCTCAGAAAAATAGTTCGGGACGCGACCCGAACGTGATGACTTTTTCGTTGACTTTGACCGACCAAAGTTTGACTTTTTGTCAAACTTAACCAAATGATTATGCAACCTTCCTAACTTGTTTATATACTTGTATCTTGCATGAAACTTGACAATTTGATTTCACATGCTACATAATCGAGTCGTAACGAGCCATAGGACTAATTGAACATCTTTGACCTATCGTGTTTACCGTTATTGATACGACCTATTTGTTTAGGTCAAGACTAGCACTATCCTTCGCACACGTTATCTTGTGAAGTACTTTTCGTACGTGCACTCAAGGTGAGATCATAGTCCCACTTTTACTCTTTTTGAACTTACATTTGGGATGAGAAAACATAAACATTTCTTTTACTAAGTGAACACAAGTACAGGAAAACAAACATTCTACATACGAGTTTAGAACAAAATCCTCAATTCGATTATCATTAGTTACACTTGCCGGGTGTAAGCGAGAACTTATGTTGTATGGATCCATATGGGTTTGACAAACCCTCATTCAAACGGTTCGCTACCGTTTACGAATGAAATATATTTTCGTGAAACAGTGTATGTTCTAACACTATTGTGATGGGGTTCTATGGAAGGAAAGTTAAGCATTGATAATTGGGTGCTCGTGAAACAAACTTTTGGAATGTATTACTATTATATCAATGTTTCAAATCTTGTGGTTCATTTGTACTTACTTACTTAAACCTATGATTTCACCAACGTTTTCGTTGACAGATTTCTATGTTTTTCTCAGGTCCTTGAACGATACATGATACATGCTTCCGCTCATTATTTTGATACTTGCATTGGATGTCGAGTATATATGCATACATGGAGCGTCTTTTGGCTACTTTTAAATTGTGTCGCATAAGTTTCATTTGTACTTAAAACTTTGTATCGTAACTTGTGGTGTAACTATCCTTGTAAACTTTGAACAATCTTTACATTTGAAATGAATGCGACATATCTTTTGGTCAAACGTTGTTTTAAAGACTTATGACCACGTAACGGGACCTAAGTAGACGGCGCCGTCAATGAAGATTTTGTCGGGTCGCTACATGGGGTACTCATTATGGTAACATCCCTCAGCAGGATGGTCTCCTTGGTGATTGTCGGTTTAAGTCTGCTATGGATGACCCTGAGGAGGAGGTAAAATAATATAGAGAGAATGGCACATACATATTCTTAAAGCTAAATTCGATCTCCAACCGGCTCCCAAACCTATACCCCTATCAGAATAACAACATAAACCCCAACCGAAAAAATAACTTAAACCCCCAACTAAGCAAAAACTTTGATTTGTAAGGTTACATTTTGTATTTGATGACTGCAGTTAACTACAGTCTCAGTAGTTGACCTTTTTTTTGAACGGCGATATCGACATCGAATGCTCTCATTTGTCACTCACACACACGTTAGGAGGAAACCCAATTCGCAACAATGTTGGCAATACCATCGAAGGTTAGGAAACACCCCTAAAGACCTTCCCAAATCGCATTGATGTTGGCAGTACTATCAAAGGTTGAAAATTCCTTGCTTGGAGTGAGAATTGAACCTGGGTTGGCAGTACCCTAAGTTGAATCCCACCCCATACCACTCAAGCCAAGCTTCGGTGGTCATCAGTAGTTGACTTGACTGCATATGTTGATGTTTGATCAAAATATTTATGTTTCGAACCTATTGATTGACTGACTGTTTGATCTGTCGATGCTTTGATCAACATATTTATGCTAGTTTGTATATGCCATGTATTTTGATTTGTATGACTGCATACCTTATGTATTTGACTTGTTAACTGTTAATATGGTCGTTTGTTGTATTCAATCGCAAGGTTGATCTTGCGAATCTTGCAACTCATTCATCAACATTGTAGGACTCATATATCTCGGCATGTCGCAAATTGCGAGATGACCATGCGACTGTGCGACTAGATAAATATCGGCCAAAACACCAGGTCTCAGTCAACAACCTGAAATTCGCTCGGCCATGACTAAAAAATCACGAGTCGCACGGTCGCACGATGAACTTGCGACTTGCGAGGATATTTTAAAAAAAAGTTTTTTTTTTTAGAGCGAATCATTATAGTTGATTGGTATAATAGGTGTTTTGATCAATAACCCATAAATAACTACTTAATTTTCAATTAAACGGTTTTTATAATTGCAAATGTAACATTTAATATAGAAACAAATTTTCTAATTAGTCTTTATAATAACTTCTTTTATTTGAAATAACTCATTCAACCAATAGCATAATAGATAACTCATAAAAATATGTAAATTCAACAAAAAGTTAAATCAAAATAATAATTGTGAGACGGATGGAGTAAAATTTTGGAATGAAATGGAAGGATGGGGGATCTTTTAATTATAAAATTCCGTTTTCTTTATTTCTCTTAGACTCAAGATTCAAGAATACTAAATATAATTAATTTTTTAGTAAGTTCGTTTCTTTCCTAGTCGGAGGGTAAAGCGTTTAAAATATATCCTTCCTCTTGTTTTTATGGTTTTGTATCTTTTTTTTTTTGAAAAACCAACAAAAATTATATTAGAAAAGGAAAAGATACAACCAGGAGGTCCTTAGGCCAAATTACAAAAATAGCAACTAGAGCTTAAGCTAAACAACTAAACGCGAAAACACCTACGCACGAAGAAACATCTAAACACGAAAAGGAAGATACAAACTAAACAAAGATCACGTATATATAAAACAGTGTGTATAGTTAAAAGTTGGTAGGAAAAAGCCTTCATCCGTCGGTTACTACTAGGAGAGGTCAACTTGTGCCAAGACAAGCCGGAATAGGACACGAGATACAGTGCTGATCAAGCAGCGACAAAGCAATCGAGCATAAAACCACTTAGAGCTCTCTAAGAAGCAATTCAACAGAATCCGGCATAAAAAACCTACCTTAACCAACACCTACTTTTGAGAGAGATGCATCGAAACTTTTGGGATTAGTGATCCAAGATAACCAATTTAGAGAACCTTTTTTCCAACGAGCGTTTATCCACTCGAAACTTTTGCTTTGAATATCTGCGAGGGTCTTTGAGGAGCTAAAACAGTTGCCACCGAACGTACGGGCATTCCTATGAGCCCAAATATGGTATGAAGTAACCCAAACAACGGCTTCCCAAATGGTTAATCCATGATGGGAATTTAAACACGGGTTTGGACTTTTTGCAATGTCGGAAATATTTGAGATAGGTAGATGGCTAAGATTCCACCATTTTCGTATTCTATCCCAAATGTCTTTTGCAAAACTACATGTAAGGAGCGTGTGGTGAAGAGATTCAATATCGTCATCACAAACCGGACAACTCAAGGAGTGAAGATCAATACCTTTTTTTATCTAACGAGACTCTAACAGGCAATTTGTTTTGTTTCGCCCTCCAAACGAAGATACCTATCTTTTGCGGGATAAGAGGGTTAAGGTCCGTAGGCTGAGGTGGAGACGTAAATGCACTTTCAGCTGCTCGTGAGCTGAGAAACTCAACCAAGGAGTTGGTGGAAAATCGACCCGACGGGTCAAGCTTCCAAGACCAAGGGGATGCAGGCTGCCGAGAAGTGCCAGCAGCAGGAGCAGGCAGACCAGCGGAAGAGCATGCAAAGGGGTGCGCTTTGATTGCTTCGGTAAGAGCAATAAGGTCATCTTCATTACGCCATCTCGGGGTCAAGGTCCAATTCCCTTTGAAAACCAACGGGCTAACTGAAAAATCCAAACGATCGGCAATGGAGCCATCTATAGAAGCCTCGAGTTTGAAAAGTCTCGGATACGCGTCTTTGAGAGGCATGTCTCCTATTCACTTGTCAATCCAAAATTTCGTGCCCGCACCATTACCTACATCTTTTACAAAAGCATTAGAAAGATTACACCCTAACTTAGTTAGGGTGTTTTCAATAATGATAATATTATACCAAGGGCGACCCGAGAGCCGATTCAAATTGTTTTCGGGTATCAAGGTAGTGCAACCCAATCCCCCTCCCGAACCATAAATACTTTTGATAATTCGAACCCAAAAAACATTTTCGCCCGAGAGGAATCTCCACCACCATATGGTTAGAAGTGCAAGATTTTTAGTTTTTAAGGAGCATACATTTAAACCACCAAATTTGTAAGGTAAAAGTATTTGATCCCATTTAACCCATGCCATTTTCTTATCGTCATGAGATCCCCCCCCAAAAAAGTCCCGTCGTAACCTTTCAAGTTCTTTAATTACACTAACCGGTGCTTTGAAAAGTGAAAAATAGTAGAGTGGGAGACTAGTTAGGACCGCTTTAATTAGAGTGAGTCGTCCTCCAAAGGATATAGATTTAGCTTTCCAATCCGATAAACGTTTTTTAAACTTTTCAAGAATAGGAGCCCAAGTATTGAACGAACTTATTTTTGCCCCAATTGGGAGTCCTAGGTAATTAAAGGGAAAGGACCCTTCTTTGCAATTAAACCACGACGCTAAGCTAGCAAGTTCGGAGTTAGTTGTGCAAATACCATAAACATTACTTTTGTGAAGATTTATTTTTAGGCCCGATAAATCCTCGAAACATTTAAGAATTTTCAAAATATTTCTGACTTCGACTTTATTCCATTTTTCAAAAATGATTGTGTCATCCGCATATTGGAGGTGTGACACAACGACTTTATCTTTTCCAATCTCGACACCCTTTATTAACTTTTTCTTTGTAGCACTTTTCAAAAGTTGGTTTAATCCTTCTCCCGCAATGATGAATAGAAAAGGGGATAATGAGTCCCCTTGTCTTACACCTCTTTTGGGGAAGAATTGATCGGTAGGGGAGCCATTGATTAAAATGGAAATAGATGTAGAATTAAGACAAGACAAAATCCAATTGACCCATTTGGCCCCGAAACCCATTGAAGACATTATTGATCTAAGAAAATCCCAATCTAGACAATCAAAAGCTTTTTCAAAATCAACTTTAAAAATAAAACTCTTTTGATTCCTGGATTTAAGATCTTCTAAAGACTCAAGAGCAATTAAGACACCATCAAGTATATATCTATTGGAAATAAAGGCACTTTGTTCATCGCCTATTAGCCCCGGGATTATTTTGCGAATACGGTTTGCAAGTCTTTTGGAGAGAATTTTGTAGTAACTCCCGATGAGACTAATAGGCTTAAAACTAGAAAAGTTAAGAGGATCATTGACCTTTGGGATAAGGTTAATGAAGGAGGCGTTGCACCCGTTGGAAATGGATCCCGTTTCCCAGAACCACTTAAGAGCTTTGAGGAGATCATTTTTAATAATGTCCCAGAATTTGATATAAAACAAGATGTTGAACCCATCCGGTCCCGGAGCCTTATTTCTACCACAACTCTTTATAGCGTCAAGTACTTCGGCTTCGGTAAAGGGGGATTCCAAAACTTCGGCCGAAGTTGCTTCAATTTTTGGCCCGTCCCAATTATTTAACAACCATGGATCCGAGGTGTTCTTTTTGAAAAGTCCCTGAAAAAAAGAAAAAGCTTCATTTTTTATAGTTAAGGGATTAGAATTCCATACCCCACCTATGTTGACACCATGAATGTTATTTTTCTGATTTCTCCGTCGAATGAATGAGTGGAAAAATTTACTATTCTCATCTCCTTCTAAAGCCCATTTGAATCTTGATTTTTGTTTAAGCATTTCTAATTGTGATCTCTCTTTTTGAAGAAGGTTTTCTTTGTCTGCCATCCATTTGTTGTAATCCTCATCATTTAGAGCGGATATTTTGGCTTTCTTTTCCCAATCATTAATCACACACGTCAATTCTTCAATTTCCGTTTTCAATTTACCATGAGATGTCGAATACCACCTTTTAAGATCTTGCTTGACTAACTTGAGTTTGTCTCGAAAAATGCAATCGGGTTTGGTACTATTTGTTCTTTTGTTCCAAGTTGATTTGATGATGTCAAGAGAGTCTTCGTGCATTAACCATTCATCGAAAACTTTCACCAGTTCCGGACCAAAATCTATGTTTCCGTCTCTAAGAATAAGTAGACAATGATCCGTGTGTTTTTTATCCAAAACTAAAACATTCAAATTTGGCCATTGAAGAATAAGGTTTTCCGAAACAAGGAATCTACCAAGCTTGCTAAATTTTGTACCATTATCACTAATTCGGGTGTACGTTCTTCCACCTAAAGGTAAATCAAGCAGTGAATTGTCCTTGATAAAATCGTTGAAAAGTTATCGCGTCTTTCACAAAATTCCGTATTTTTCCTTTCCGAGGAAAATCTAACTTCGTTAAAATCACCAAAGAGAGCCCACATAGCTCCATCGTATTTCTGGATATCATTAAGATCATTCCACATCTTTCTTTTTTCAGAATCAGATTGCGGGCCGTAGATGTTCACAAGAATTATCTAGGTACCTATATCTTTCCAAAATCCTTTTATCGCAATAAAGGAATCACGCTCAACAACACGGTTAGCATTAAAAAGATTGGGGTCCCAAATCGTAATAATCCCACCCGAGTTACCTTTCGATTTTTTAAAAGCGTATTTATAGTCGCAACAACCCCAAACCTTCTCCACCCAAGATTCTGAGATTTTTTCTGCTTTTGTTTCCTGAAGGGCGATTACATTTGGCCTTTGATTATAACAAACCAGCTTAAACCAATTAAATTTATTTTTATCATCAAGACCCAGACCTCTAATATTTAAAGATAATATCTTCATAATTAACAGATTAATATATCACGAAAAATAGAAACGAAGTCAGAAGGTACCTCAAAGATTGGGAGCAGACTGTTTTCGTGTTAAGCCCAAGATCTCGCCGACTTCCTCAATATTAAGTGACTTTTCTGAGTTGGAATGTCCATTATGATCTGAGTTACATGAAGATGATGATTTTTTTGATTTGATTTTTACCCTCTTTCGATTAGGGTTCCTGGCATGTGATTTTGCATTAAGAATTCTAGAGGTAGAGTTCCATCTTCTTATGCTGGACCAGACAGAATCAGTTGAAGAAGTTTTGCATTTTTTTGCTTGGGATGCATGAGGGGTTAAGTGAGACATCACGTCTGATAGCAGTAGATATGTCAGCGTCTTGGTTGGAGGGAGAGACATTAAAAACGAAGACATCAGTAGGTTTTGAAGGGATAGGATGGGGCTGAATAACAGGATCGGTTGAGTTTGGGTTTGGGTCAGGGGTGGAGGATGGGTTAAAATCAAAGCACTTATTAGTAAACCCAGTTTTGTCTAGTGGGGTTGAACCAGCAACATCACCATGTTGGGTCGGAGGACAGTAAGATTGGGCAACAAGGGAAGGCGATTCTGATAAGTCGATGGGCTTATCGTCACTTGGGCTAAAGGAGTCAGAAACTTCAATTGGGTTTGAGTAGTTTAATGTACCGTTTATCGAGCGAGAATTTGGGGAATCGTTAACCGAGATAGGCTCATCATTATCATTTTGGGGGAAACGAATATGGGTATTTCCGAGGTCGACTCTTGGAGTTCCATTGCCCAAGTCATTAGATTCTTCATTAAAATCGTCATTAAAGTTTGCTGACGTGGCAAATAATTTTGAACTACCCTCCTCGTCGGCCGGAAAGTCATTTTCCGGTAGCCAACCATCGTCTTCATTTTCGTCCTTGTCTGAGTAGGCATGAATAGATTCGTTATCATTTTCAGCATTGGTGTTGTTGTCCCATGAATCATGTTCCTTTTCTTTCATCTCAATTTCTATAATCCCTTTTACGTCTTCAATAACTTTGACATAATGAACACTTCCATCATCCACTTTGGCATGGACCATGGTGTTGATGAGTTCATCGCCCCATAGTTTGACGAGGACTTTGGCCGTTACGAGATTCTGGTTACCGTTAAAATCACAGTTATGGACATCGTGTATAGAACCGAACCACCCTGCTATTTTCCTGAAATTTTTTTCTGACCAACAAGTGATTGGGACACCTTTGATCGTTAGCCAAGAAAACCTAGCTGACTTGAAGCATTTGTCATCAACTTTTCGAATATTTTTTAGCCAACTTTTGAGGATATGGTTTTCATCATTAAGTATGTTATTAACAGTTGATTCATCCTCGAAAGTGAGACATAATTCAAGACCACCAAGATATTTGATGTTGAACTTTGAAAGTCCCTCAGCGGAGCAAAGAGTTGGAAAGTCTTCAATTAGGTCAATGTCAATAATCTCGCCAATAATAGCCTTTTTGAGAATTTTTTTGTTTGCATCTTCAGGTTCAAGTGTGACCATACGGGGCTTGTTTGCAGGATTGGTGTATGTTACTGCAGGTACAGTGGGTGGGTTTTGGTCTGTGGAAGAGGGGTAGTTTGAATGGCTAGTTGATTTTGGTACGTATTGGGTTTTAGATTGAAGGGGTCTGGTGGTTTGGGATGGTTTTGTAACGTTTTGGGTACTGGAATGGTGTGGCTTGGGATGTACAGGTTCATTTAGGCTATTCAACATCTGATGGTGTTTTTGTTCATGGGCCAGGAACGCTCTAAGCCAATTCCCATTCAAATATATTGAATTTAACCTCTTAAGAAGGAACTCAGTATCAAGGATATTTGAAAAACGAACAAAGCCAGACCTTTTCCCATTCTTCAGGGTTTTTCTAAAAGGAAGATAAAGGTCTGCCACCACACCATAACGCTTGAAGAAGAGTAGAAGGTCATTATATGTCCAGTGATCAGGAAAGTTAAAAAACATGATGGATGTTATAGGATTTGGCTGATTAATGGGGATATTATTTGGATAGGAAGCAAAACGATTGGAAGAGGTTGGGGGTTTTTTGAAAAGAGGCGAAGAAGATCTGAAATTAGGGTTACCATATTTGTGGATTAGGTTACGGAAGTTTTGTTTATTAGGGGAAGATTTATGTTTTCTGGTCACCGGAATCCAAACTCCTTCTTCAGTGACATCTGTTTTCCGGTACGAATGGTTTTCCGGTTGTGGATTCACCGGAGGAGTGGGTTTTGCATTGTTAAGGTTCCTGTATTTGAAAGTATTGGGGTATCGGTTTTGATTGATTGGGGTGAAAGGAGAGGTAGGAAATGTAAACATGGTTGAAGAATTGGAATTAGTTAAGAAAGGTGAACGATTAATTGATCGGAGAAGAACGTTTGAGAGCATTTTGATTTTTATTCTACATAGATCTAGATCTAATGAAACGCCTATAACAGAACAGAAAAATAAAATGCTAACAGCATACCAGATTAAAGATGCATAACTGTGGAGAAATGAACTTGTGTTGCTCGTTACAGATCCGATCAGCGTTCGGATTACCGTGTTTGAAGATTTGGGTGCAGATTATCTTGAAGAATTATTGACATCTTCTGAACAAGAGCACACGGAGATTTAATCGGAGCTTCAAATCGAGAAATCGAGATCCAGGAATTAGTCGAGCTATTTCATAATCATTCTTTCTTAGATTAATTTCTTTTATGAATTAATTCAATCTTGAAAATTTGGTGTTGCTTGCTTAATTCACTGTATTTTCAATTTCTCAAGTGGGGTTTGAAGAAGGTAACTAAAGGTTTGTCATCTTTATGGTTTTGTATCTACTCCCTTTTTTTTTTTTTTATACCAAATACTCTGTACTAGAGTCTAGAGAACCTGCCCAACAAAAGATGGTTCCTTAGTTTTGAAGAGAAGCTTGTATATGGTACAAGCAAAATTAAGCTAAGTTAACGTGTATTCAAGTAAAGTTGATTATTATCAAAAATAAAGTGCATATAATATAGAAAGGGATATAACTTTTTAAGCAAAGTCTATCTATCAACACTCAAGATTACGTAAGCATATAAAAGTTACCACTATGTTAACTTTGTGCCAAACAATAATAATGAAACAATACTATTTATGCATCAAAAGCTAATTATCACATGCTATACAATATCAAACAGCCGAACAGGTACTACTAAACAATGTTTAGATGAGCAAGTTCCATTCACACACGGAGCGTTGCAATTTAATTACCCTTGTAACTATAAGTTAATTAAGGTTATGGGTCCATTATTTCCCATTTATAAGCTTACAAGAAGTTCATAGTAATAGTAATTTCCCATTTCCCATACATACTAAATGCCATAAGGTTTTTGGTCCTTTCAGTTATATCGCGATGTCGTTTTCAATATACGTTCGCACTATAAAGAGCCCCTCAACTTTCGCACAATTTACACATCGCCCCCTCAACTTCACACTTTTTATACATACTAAATGCCATAAGGTTTTTGGTCCTTTCAGTTATATCGCGATGTCGTTTTCAATATACGTTCGCACTATAAAGAGCCCCTCAACTTTCGCACAATTTACACATCGCCCCCTCAACTTCACACTTTTTAGGGGTAAAAAATGTAAATATATAACTTTATTAAAATAAAAAAAACTTACTCCACCCAAATTTATAACGGGCCCCATCTTCTTACTCGGTGCGAGTTAAATTTTTCCAAGGCCACCGTTCAACTCGAAAAAATCTCACAAACCCAACGGGACTAACTATATGCGAAACGGACATCGTTAAAAAAACACTAAATAACGGGCCCTATATTCACGCTCAGTGCGAGTTAAATTTTTCCGAGACCACCTTTCAACTCGAAATAATTTTACGAACACAACGTGACTAACTATACGCGAAATGGATATCGTTAAAAAAATTAAATATTTCGGGCTAAATTACATTCATATACATACACGTCCAACAAACAACCCAACCTATTAAATATATTAGGTACCAAACAAGGTATATTCAAATTCGACCGCGAGCCGAATACAACCGCAACAACGCGCGGTCAAATTTTTTCTAGTTAGTGTCAAATAAGATCATCTACATAAGAACCAATGAAGATGAAAAAGTTAAAGATGAATCACCCACTTAAGAAAAAGGCAAGTCTTATCTTGATGATGAAAAATTAGTGTTTTAAATGAAGAAAGGCAACATAAATAGGTAAAATAACAATAATTGTGGGTAGAGGATATGAAAGATAGGATAATATAAAGTTTACAACGTTGAATAAAGTGTGTATTTGGTTACCCTAATGAGTGTGTTCCTTATCTTGTTTCATACGGAGTATATATCATGCCTTAATGAGGTAATTAAAGAAGTTTGTGTGACTATGTATCCATGTTCACTTATTTTCATAGGATAGGTATCTTTGTATGCTAAATCTCAATCTACTTTTTTTTTTTTTTTTTTACAAGGCAGAAATTTTATATATTAATAAACAAATACAGGAGGGAGTCATGCATAGAGGACATGCATATGACATTTACAGTAGCTATTCTAAAAAACTCCAGGACATTGTACAACAGCAATTCAAAAACACCAGGACACACACAAAGGCACGACTAGAACGACAGACTGTTCGATTTACTCGGATGTAGTTTAGCCGTGATCATCATAAAAAGTCGGATTAAGCAACCATTGGTTCCAATCAATATTTAGCTTTTTAACGCGATGATATCCAAAGGAAGCTTTTAATTTGGATCACGTTTACCACCATGGGAACACTCCATTCAGTATTTTCAAAGGTCTTCAAATTGCGGTTTCTCCAAATCAAATATCTTTTGACCCACTCGATAACTTGCCATAATTTCGTCGTGGAGTTTGATTGAGTTGTTTTATTTCCTTGAAACATGTCTCCCAACCGAGAGTAAATACCATTACCCAAATTGCACCATTTGAAGATACGAACCCAAAGATCTTTTACTCTTGGACAAGTGAGGATCATTATAACGACCCTCACTTTTCCATTCTATATTTCTTTCAATATTAAATGCCCAAACAATATACTTAAAACTTAATAATTAAAACTTTAATCAATAATTGTTAAGCGTTAAGAATTATAAAACGTAATAATTAACTTTGTGTAATAAACGACAAGTTAATAAAAGATGTAAAAATAAGCTAATTAACTTTGGTGAACAAAATATAATACTCTAAAACTTGTTGCATTTAAACAATTTAATTAGAACTTTTAATGAGCCATTTAAGTTAATCTAAAGTACAAGGACTAAAACGAAAACGTTCCAAACCCATTCCATGAAACCCTAGCCGAAAATTTCAACGGTAAAATTACCCTTTTGTCCTCTAAAAATCGGCCCATATCACACCACCCTAAACCCTAGCTTGTTCCCTAAGAAAAACTTAACCTAAACCTAATTCTAGATCATTCCATATGCACATATAAATAGGGACCTAGGCTAGAGCTAATCTTGTACCAAATCATTATCACAATTCTCCCTCAAATCTCTCTCTCTCTCCCTCTCCTAATTTCGGCCAAGAAACCGAAACCCACCACCAAGATCTTCAAAGTGATCTTCAAGCAATCTTCGAAGGATCTTCATCGTGTTCTTCGCGTTCTTCCAAGATCTTCAAGGTGTTCTTGGTTTGCAAGTGCTTTTGATCTTCATCTTCAAGTGTTCTTCATCTTTTCTTGTTAATCTTCATCATCATTTATCAAGGTAAAACCCTAGATCCAAACTTTTAAGTTTTATCTTTTCGATTCATGTTATATTCATTCATACTAGATCATGTACATTTATATTGCTCATATAAAAAAATTATATAAAATATATACATATACATGCATATACACGAATAAAATAAAAAAAAAAGGAAGTGATTTGATCTTAAAACCCTAGAGATTAGCTAGAAGATATGTTAGTGTTTAAAAAAGAAACAAATATATACATACTATATATACATATACGGTTTACATATATATATATATATATATATATATATATATATATATATATATATATATATATATATATATATGTACAAAAAAAAATATATTTTCTATATATATATATATATATATATATACGGTATATATATTAAAAAAATAATAATAAAAACTATATATATATATACACACATATACGATATACATTAAATAAATAAAACCCTAATTAAACCTAAACCCTAATTTAATAAAACACTAAAACATTAAATAAAACCCTAATCATTACTTCACTAAACCCTAACCCGAATAATACTATTAAACATTTATCACATAAACCCTAATCATTTAATAATACTTTAATTAATTAAACCTAATTAATTAATACTACTTACTACTTAACCCTAATACTACTAATCATTCACTTAATACTACTTATACTATACTACATACTACTACTTACACACCTATACTACTATTAACACTTATAGTGTACTACTTATATTATAACATGATGTGCGTAGAGGCGTATACAAAATAGTTATATATTTACTACGAAAAACTATTAAATACGATACAATTTTACACAAGTTATTTATTTATTTATAGAGTGGATATACCTAAACCTTGCTACAACACTTATAGGCAGTGTACCTAATCGTACAGTAGTGTAGTTTTTAGTAAGTCCGGTTCGTCCACAGGGAACTCGCCAAGTTTAACGCTATATTTTTAAAACTATATTTGTAAATAGATATATATATTACAATTATTATTATAAAAGGGGGTTTTTACCGTTTAATGACCGGTTTGTCGATTTTAAAATTTTAGTCGCAGTTAAAACCTAATGTAAAATATTAAAAATAAATATAACTTAATTTAAAGCGTAAAGTAAATAACGATAATGAAATTGCGATAAATAAAAGTGCGATAAAATAAAATTTGCGATAATTAAAAGGTACGATAAATAAAATGACAATAAATTAAAGTGCGATAATTAAAAGTGCAATTAAATATGAAATATATAAATAATGCTTATTTAAACTTCCGTAATCATGATGTTTGACGTGTTGATTTTAGTTTATTACCATGAGTTAATTGTCCTTTGTCCTGAATTATTCAATATGTCCGTCTGGTTTTTGTCCATAACAGTCCATCAGTCATAAATATAAAGTGCGAGTGTCCTCGTCAAATTATCCTTATATCCGAAGTCAAATATTCCAACTAATTGGGGACTTAAACTATAATTACACCAAGTGTCCTTGTATATAATTCACCCCTGTTTTAATAAGTCCATTAACTATTAATTCATTCCCATGTCCGGTTAAATGAACGATTATTAGTACTTATAAATATCCCGCCCATCGTGTCCGATCGAGTGTATATGGTTATTTATAGGTACGTCCAATTGTAAATCTTTATATTAAATTAACAAACTATCATTTAATTAAACAAATATAAAGCCCATTAATAGCCCATAGTCTAATTTCCACAAGTGTCGTTCTTTTGTCCAAACCCCAATTATGGTACAAAGCCCAATTATCCCGTCTTTAATATTTAGCCCAACATCATGATTACTTCAATTTAAATAAGCATAATAATAACTTAGCTACGAGACATTAATTTAACAACAAAATTAAACATAACTTACAGTGGGTGTTATTAGCGTAGCGGTACACGGACAGAGTTTCGACTTACAAAACCTTAAAACATTCGACTAACCTAACCTTATTATTATCACTAACTTAAAATTAAAATTACAAATTGAGATTAATATTTGGAGTGATAATTGATACATATATTATGTATAAAGAGTAGGAAATAGAAAAAGATGTAAAAAATTCGATCAGAATGCGCTACTTTTATAGCCCCACATTTCACTGTAGACCTCCGCGAGTGCGGATAATTTGTTCACAAAAGTTCCGCGAGTGCGGAGGTATGGATTACAGCTCATCTCTTGATTTAAACGTGGGCTGCTGTATTTTTTTAATATATATATAATATATATATAATTTATATAATTATATATATATTATGTTATATTCTTGTGCATATTTGACTTGTAATTTTTGGTCCGTTGCGTCGCGCACTGAAAGTTGGTTCATGTCTCGGTTCCAGATTTTCGAACGTCCTTGCGTACTATTTAATATCTTGTACTTTGCGTTTTGCGTCTGGTACTCTTGTAATTTTGAGACATTTCTCATCAATAATTTGAACCACTTTAATTGTAATTTGTACTTTTTAGCTTTTTGGTCGTTTGCGTCTTCAAATCGCCGAGTCTGTCTTTTGTCTTCACCTTTTATTATTTAAACGAATATTACTTGTAAATAGAACAATTGCAACTAAAAGCTTGTCTTTCTTGAGAGATAATGCTATGAAATATATGTTCGTTTTTAGCATTATCAAATATTCCCACACTTGAGCGTTGCTTGTCCTCAAGCAATATAGTCTTGAAGTAAAAATACTAGAATCACTTCTTTATTCTTCACACTTTGTATATCAGTGATTTTTATACGGCTGTATGAACAATGGTAGTAACGATGTGGTTTACAGTCCCACATGACTATGAAAATTTAGATCCTTTAGGAAATTGGATCTTTATGAAAACATTTGATCTTTTGAAAATTCAATCTAGCTTTTACCCTAGATAAGTTTTCCGGAATAACCCTTCACCGGTGTTTGCAAAATATTTTTGTGGGTTTGGTGGTTTTCAGATTTAAAAATTTTAGCTCAAAACTTATGGTTTTGTGTCACCCACTTGCTAACCTTGTATTGGGAAAGCAACACGTCCAGTTTACTTGCTCCGTATATTACCTTTCGGTAAAGTACCGTCCGGTTGTAAAGGAAAGCGTTGAACAAGCAACTGTTAAGGCAATGTCCCCTGACATGCTTTTAATTATGGTCTATATCGTGTCGGATGCAATTACTATCCTTTGTAGGAGCAATAGTAAAGCTCACCCTTATGGTTTTTCGGTCTGGCACAAGGTCCTGTCTTTGACCATGCTATGCAACCACCGTTCTTACGGTTGACATCCAATTTGGTTCAGGTGACCTAATGAATTCCAGATGAATTCCTAGAATTTTACGTTCAATGGTAATGAAGGCATTAAAAATGGATTTTCAAAAAACAAATCGGTTTGTAATTTTTATCAAAATATTTTCTCGTTCAAGCTCGAGTTTAGATATCATTGAATTCCATGAGTTTGTAATTCTCAATCTTTAAAAATCAATCTCTAGGATTGAGTAATATCAGTCTTAAAAGCTAATTTTTAATCTTTAAGGAGATTATCCTTTCTGGGGGTCTGATTCATTAGCCTTATCAAGCTAATTTGCACGGCGTCCTCCCCATTTTACGAGACAGATCCTCTCATGGTTAGGATAAGTCTGACCACTTGGCGACCCTATTTGATGCCGAGGTCCGTGGATTTCCAGCTGATTTTCGAGAAAACTTTTCAAGGTTTTTCGTAGACTCTACAACTGGTTTGGACGACAACTTCCTGACCTAAATCAAGAAGCGCGTTTCTTTTTCGGAAGACTTTACTTCCTTTTAATGATGGAATTGATTCATCGTGTAGATCCATCTTTCTTTCAAATATATTACAATTTTCCAGATAAAATGGTTAATTTTGTCCAAAACAAAAGTATCTTTGTACAAAATATGTGATATATGTTTTAAAGAACTTGGTAAATTTTTCCCACACTTGGCTTTTATTTTTCTTTCTTTGCCTTTTTATTGTCCTCTATTTCATTTTAAATGAATTCTAACATTTTGGGTTGTTTCTCAATTTATGTCCTTTTCGAGGTAACAATAATTTTGGTGTTGACACCTAGTTTTATCGTTCATAAATATGTATAAACATGATTTTGAATTCATTTATTTGAAAATTTTGAAAAATTTTACTAGAATTGGGTAGTCAGTATATAAGACTAGGGCTGTTCTTTATTATCAGAGAGCACTAGATTCTAATACAACTACTGCATTACTAGCATTTTTAATGGTAACCAAGTGTTTAAGTCAAAAAATTTTAAAAATTCGAAAGAATTTAATCCCTTCCCACACTTAAGATCTTGCAATGCCCTCATTTGCAAGAAATCAGTAACAATTTAAATTATTGAGGGTGATCAGCGTAGAAAAATGATTAAATTTTACCAAAGTTTCCAAACATATTGGTGTTTGTTTGTTGAATAATAAATGGTGCACATCATTTCCAAACAGTTGTTATTTCACATATATTTTGCATATTGTCGTCAAAATTTGTTGATTTTGCTGAACTTAATGCCAGTCTTTGAAAATGCGATGTTTTACCCTGTTTTGTACATGAGATAAACTACAAACATATATATATATATATATATATATATATATATATATATATATATATATATATATATATATATATATATATATATATATACATATTTTTGAAGTTGGGTATATCACCCCACATTCAAAAATTATTAAAAATCTAATAAGAAAAGTTAGAAAATTATAAAAACTATTAAAGTATCAAAAGAAATATTAAAAGTATAAAATTACAAGTTACCAAATAAATAAAAATAAGCATAAAAAAAATCAGGGTTGATAAGGATGGTGCCAGTAGGGATCCCATTCATAGCCGTATGTACTGTAGAATGCTTGAGCTGGGTCATATGTAGGGTACGGTGGTCGGGTCTGTATAGTCCAGGAAGGAAATACGGGCATTGGAGTAGCAATGTAGTGTGCATTTATGTGTGCACAATGACTTATGATTTGGTTTTGATGATACTGCCAATCTTGAAATGCTCGTTGTCTAGCCATTTCATACTCATGATGAGCCATAAAAAGTTGCATTTCTGTCATCTCATTCCCCCCTCCCGCGTTACCTTGCTGCTGATCTCTTTCGACCTGTGGATGCTGGCCATCATATGGTGCTGCAGCGTTATGTCATTTCTTTAAAACCTTAGCACCATGATATACTTTCAAACCAATTGGATCATGGGGTTCTGGTGCTGCAATTATTAATCCCCCCGATTTCTATCGACACCAATATACTCAACAATTAAAGTCACAAAGATACCACCTCCTATTATACCATTAGGCCGTATACTCTTAACTATAGATAATAAATAATAACCCACACAATAAGGTATACTCACAGCGCTATGTGGGTCTCGAATACACATGAGATAAAATAAATCATTCTCATTTACTTTCTCTTTGTTCTTACCTCGCTGTGTAATCGAGTTTGCTAAGAACCTATGGATTACTCTTAGCTCAGCTCTATCAATATCAGTATAAGAGTTATTCCCCCCACGAAATCGGTTATGCCTAGTCATTCTACTCCATACACCATTCATATCAAAATTCTCATCAACCCTCCTACCCTCAACTATCAACCTTTGACAATCAGCAGATGCTAGTTCCTCAGGCTTATATATACACAAAGCCTAAGCCATGTTTAGTAGAGACATATGGCGCATCACACCTCCTAATAAAAATCTAATAAAACTACGATCGGTTAAGGTAGATACCCGATCATTTATTTCAACACTACATAATAATTCTACACACCATTCTCTATATACACGCCTATGTATATTAAACAAACATTCCCAATCAGTAAAAGTAGAATTACCATACCTTTGTGTAAGTAATTCTCTGAGTGGACCGGCAAATCCAACTGTTTCTAACGGTTCCCAATCTATTACTCTAGGTACTTCAACAACATTACACTGAAGTGTGTGCAAGTTCCTCTGGTATTTTGGATAATCTATTCAATGTCGATCAAACCTTAAATTAGGATGTAAATCTGCCAATTCTATATTTGAATATGAAATGAATTGATGTGGTAGATCTTGTCTATATTGATCATTAATCTCATGTTCTTCTGCATTCTCAGGAGGAGCATTGTGAGCCTGAGATGCGGATGAAGATTCACCCCTTTCAGTCTGCAAAACACATTAAACACAATTTTTGTGCATCCAAATATGCATTAGTGTTAGCAAAATCATAAACCAAAACAATCATAATGACATGTTTAATCCATATTAAACTTTATACGCATTTTCATAACATTAACAATTCTACACTTTTACAAATGAACAAATATGAGAATGTATACAATGTTCTTTAGCTTTTATCTCAAATAACATGCCAAAATAATCATTACTAGCAATTAAACAAGTTCCAAATGGCCTTCATATCAATTAAATTGAGATCATGCATTTTTTTTCAAAAAGTCTACTTTAATACTTGAAAATCATGTTTAGGATCAAAATTTTTGATCATTTAGCAACCTAAACATGTTATACTACTCAATTTAGTATAAACTAACATCAAAATTCGACCATAACCCGTTTATATCAAAAAGCCTCAATTTTGCTCAAGAACACAAACCCTAGATTACTCAAAATTTGAAGTTTAAGGCTTCTAATCATATTAAATAGCATCAATCTAGGTTATACAAGCATAATATACAATCAATTTAAACAAAATTACACTAGAAATCATCAAAATCAAATTAGGTATATTTTTGTTCAAGAACACTAATAATCCGAATTAAAGGGTGTTTAGATGTAGAAATTACCGATTTCCTTGAGAAACTTCTTGGTAGCATCCTTCTCAACATGATTTTAGCAAAAAAAATTTGATGTTTAACGGTGAAAAATCGCGAATTTGAGAGTGGTTTTGTGGGGTTTTTTTCGCAGAAAAATAAAATGGGATGGGGTGTGTGGAAACTGGTATGTCGACCAGTTTATCTGGTCTGGGATTCCAGACCTCCGCGAGTGCGGATGTGGAACCCACAAAGTACCGCGAGTGCTGGTTTTCCCCTTTTTTTATATATATAAAACCTTTATTAATAAAACAATTACTTGATTAATTTAAAATTTTGTTTTCCTTTTTATTTAGGACGAGGTTGTTTCGGTACGTTGACCTAGTCCGTCCCTCGACAAAATTTTTAAAAATTCGTCATTTTAAAGCGTTGTTTTAAAAGCAAAGATTTTTGGGTTTTTTTTAATATTTTTGGCATACTTTAAATCAATAAGATTAAAAATAATAATATTAAAATTTCTCGTCCCTCCCTTGGGTAGAGCAATTTCGGTTCAACGACCTAGTTTTCAACTCACGATGAATTTTAAATATAAAATTTTTAACTTAATGAAATAAAGTAAATTTTTGTTTTTAAATTCACTCCAAACTTAAATTTAAAATGCATAAAATTCAAAATTCATATTATTAATATTTTTATACATACAAACTTATTAAAAATATTAATTTTTCAAATATTTACAAACTTAAATTTATTGATTTTAAAAAGTTTACAATAATAATTTAATATTAATTTTAAAAACAAGGTAAGAATAAAATTAAAAATCTTTTTGGTCTTTTATCCCACTTTAATCAATCAAATATTGTCAAAAATATACGCCCCTCTTTTCGGTAAAGTAATTTCGGCTATATTACCTAGTTTTACTCCTGACGAATTTTTGAAATATTTTGGGTTGATTGATTAAAGATATTTATACCTTAAGAATAAACGGTAAATTTCGCAGTGATGTAATAAATTTTTGTATGATATCAATAATTTCGGTTAAGCATACCTAATTTTATTGAATACCAATTTAATACTTTATAGCGAATGATTCAGCATTTATTATCAAAAGGTTAAAAGCAATAAAAATAAAAACTGTACATACTTACCTGTGAGAAAGAATTCTCAGAGACCTGCTTTAGCCGACTCATAGGAGAGTCGTGTGATTTGGTTCTCCATAGCTACGTATGCATAACCTCGAATCTTCAATATCTTTTCTTCTAAACATATGAATGGTCCTTCTCTGCATAGAGTAAAAAATTCGGTATTTGAATATGTTTGATTATTTGAACATTTACCTTCGTGTGACCATTTTTCGCATTTGTAACATCTTTCAAGGTGTCGTGCTCTTCTTTTTGTTGGGGATTTTGATTTTCCTTTACCAAAAATGTATCTTATGATGATCTTTTCTGAGTTCTTTTCTTACTTCGTCACATCTACTTCTTATTACTGACACCAGGTCACTCGGAAGTGTGTCATTATTACGTTTAGTACTCAAAGCGTGTAGCATTAGACCATGGTTCAGATCAAAGGAATTCTTCATCTCGTAAAACCTAAAAAAAATAAAAATTCAGAATGGGGGGAGAAGACTAGTTCTTTAAGGTCTGCTAGGGAAAGACCATTCGGATTCCATTCTCGAAAACTAAACGAAAATAGCATATCTAACTCTAACAGAAATATATATTACCCTAAAAAGATTCGAACCTTCCCACACTTAGTTAGCTGTGGTGTCGAATTTGTGATTAATTTCATCTTCAACTTCCATTGGATTATCTATGTAATGTTTAACTCTGTAACCATTAACCTTAAATTCAATCCCATTTGAATTTATTAACTCTACTGTTCCATATGGGAAAACTCTTTTGACTATGAATGTTCCAGACCATCTTGATTTCAATTTTCCAGGAAATAGCTTGAATCGTGAATTGAAAAGAAGAACTCTGTCTCCTTCTTTAAATTCTTTTGAACTTCTGATTCTTTTATCATGCCATTTCTTCGTTCTTTCTTTATAGATCAACGAATTTTCATATGCTTCATGTCTTAATTCTTCTAATTCATTTAATTGACTTAACCGTAGACGTCCAGCTTCATGTAAATCAAGATTACATGTCTTCAAAGCCCAAAATGCTTTGTGTTCAATTTCTACTGGAAGATGACATGCTTTTCCGTAAACGAGTCTGAAAGGTGTGGTTCCAATTGGAGTTTTGTAGGCTGTTCTAAAAGCCCAGAGTGCATCCTCCAATTTCATGGACCATTCCTTCTGATTTGATCCTACGGTTTTCTCTAGAATACGTTTTAATGCTCGGTTGATATTTTCAACTTGTCCACTTGTTTGTGGATGCATGATAAGCGGTTGAGATTTTATGAGTTACTCCATATCTTTTGAGAACTTTCTCATGTTGATTATTACAAAAATGAGTATCCCGATCACTTATTAAAGCTTTCGGTGTTCCAAACCTAGCAAAAAGACGTTTTAAAAAGTTGACTACAACTCGTGCATCGTTAGTCGGGAGAGCTTGTGCTTCTGCCCATTTGGATACATAATCAATGGCAACGAGAATGTAGAGATTATTATGAGATTTTGGAAATGGACCCATAAAGTCAATACCCCAAACATCAAATACTTCACATACTTGAATGACATTTTGTGGCATTTCATCACGTTGACTTATTTTTTCGGCCCTTTGACAAGCATCACATGATTTGCAAAGAAGGTGTGCGTCTTTGAAAATTGTCGGCCAATAGAATCCAGCATCGTAAACTTTTCTTGCTGTGAGTTGAGGCCCATAATGCCCTCCTGTTGGTCCTGTGTGACAATGGTTTAAGATTTGACTGGCTTCATCCCCGAATACACATCGGCGTATTATTCCATCGGGACAACTTTTAAACAAATGTGGATCTTCCCAGAAATAGTGTTTTATATCACTAAAGAATTTCTTTCGTTTTTGGTACGACAACCCTTTTTTAAGGAATCCACATACTAAGTAGTTTGCATAGTCTGCAAACCATGGAATTTCATTATAATCTATCTTCAATAGATATTCATCAGGAAAGTTGTCTTGTATGGCCGATTCATTTAGAACTTCTAATTCGGGATTTTCAAGACGAGAAAGATGATCAGCGGCGAGATTTTATGCTCCCTTTTTGTCTCGGATTTCAATATCAAACTCTTGTAAGAGTAAGATCCAACGGATTAATCGTGGTTTAGTATCTTGTTTCGAAAATAAGTATCTAAGAGCAGAATGGTCAGTATAGACCACCGTTTTTGCTAGAACGAGATATGAATGAAATTTGTCAAAAGCAAAGACAATAGCAAGGAGTTCTTTTTCAGTAGTTGTATAATTTTTTTGTGCTCCTTGCAATGTCTTACTAGCATAATAAATAGGTTGAAATCGTTTTTCAATCCTTTGTCCTAAAACGGCTCCCATTGCAAAATCACTTGCATCGCACATAAGTTCAAACGGTAGATTCCAATTTGGAGTTATCATGATCGGTGCATTAGTGAGTTTTTCTTTAAGAATATTAAAAGATTTGATACATTCATCTGAAAAGATGAATGGAGCATCCTTTTCTAGGAGTTTATTCATAGGAGTGGCAATTTTAGAAAAATCTTTTATTAAACGTCGGTAAAAACCAGCATGCCCTAGAAAACTCCTTCCTTTAGCTCTATCCACTTCAATTCCTTCCTTTGAGATTTTATGTCCAAGAATGATGCCTTCTCTAACCATGAAATGACATTTCTCCCAATAAAGAGCTAGATTTGATTGTTCGCATCTAATAAGCATCCGTTCAAGATTGACTAGACATGATTCAAATGTAACACCGAAGACTGAAAAGTCATCCATGAAAACTTCCATGCATTCCTCTATCATGTCGTGAAAAATCGCCATCATGCACCTTTGAAAGGTTGCAGGGGCGTTGCAAAGTCCAAATGGCATGCGTTTGTAAGCAAAAGTACCATAAGGGCACGTGAATGTGGTTTTCTCTTGGTCCTCGGGTGCTATTGGAATTTGAAAATATCCGAAAAAATTATCAAGAAAACAATAGTAACTATTCCCGGCTAATCTTTCCAACATTTGATCAATGAAAGGTAAGGGAAAATGATCTTTTCTGGTGGTGTCATTTAATTTTTTATAATCAATACAAACACGCCATCATGTTACAGTCCTAGTAGGAATAAGCTCATTTTTTTCATTTGTGATGACAGTCATGCTACCTTTCTTAGGTACGCATTAAACTGGGCTTATCCATGGACTATCAGAGATTGGATAAATTAAACCTGCATCTAGCAGTTTAATAATTTCTTTCTTAACAACATCTTGCATATTAGGATTTAGTCTTTGTTGGCATTGCACATACGTTTTATGGCCTTCTTCTATAAGGATTTTATGTGTGCAATACGAAAGACTTATTCCTTTAATGTCATGAATGTTCCATGCAATAGCTGGTTTATGAGCTTTTAGCACAGAAATGAGTTGAGATTTTTCATTTTCAGTAAGAGAAGACGATATTATTACAGGTAATTCAGATTCACCATGTAAATAAGCATATTCCAAATGGTTTGGAAGTGGGTTTAACTCTAATGTCGGTGGTTCTTCTATCGATGATTTATATCGATATTTGTCTTCTTCTTTTAGCATTTAAATTTCTTCTGTTGTTGGTTCATATCCATTAGCCATAAGTGTAGCTAACATTTCAGTTTCATCAATTGGTTCAGTTCCTTCTCCTAAAGAACATTCTCCTGTTCCTTGTAGTTCTGGAAATTCTTCTAACAATTCTGCATGTGAATCTATAGTTTCAATATAATAGCATGTATCATCTGCAGATTGCGGTTGTTGCATGGCTCTATCAACTGAAAAGGTAACACTCTCGTCCTCTATACTTAAGGTCAGTTTCTTACCGAACACGTCTATTATTGCTTTGACCGTGTTTAAGAATGGTCTTCCTAATATGAGAGGAACTCGAGAGTCTTCTTCCATATCCAGAATAACAAAATCTACTGGAAATACTAAAGTACCAACTTTAACTAGCATGTTCTCCATTATCCCTCTAGGATATTTTACTGATCGATCAGCTAGTTGTATGCTTATTCGTTTTGGTTTCAATTCTCCAAGGTCTAGTTTAGCGTATAATGAATACGGCATTAGATTTATACTAGCACCTAAGTCTTCCAATGCTTCTATTGAACTAAGACTACCCAGAAAGCATGGAATTGTGAAACTTCCTGGATCTGATAGTTTTTCTGGTATCTTATTCAACAGCACTGCAGAACAATTTGCATTCATAGTAACAGCCGAGAGTTCTTACATTTTCTTTCTATTTGTGATTAGATCTTTCAAGAATTTAGCATATCTAGGCATTCCTGAAATCACATCAATGAAAGGAAGATTTACATTTATCTGTTTTAACATATCCAAGAATTTGGATTGCTCGGCTTCAAGTCTCTCTTTTCTCATTTTACTCGGGTAAGGAAGTGGTGGTTGGTATGGTTTAACATAAGGTTTAGCCTTAAGTGTGTTATCTTCATTAACCTTCTCAACTACCGGTTCTTTTTCCTTTTCTTGATCAGGTTGTGGTTCTTGTGGAGTAGGAATAGCGTCATCAAAAATTACAGGCATTTCAGGTGGTTTAAGTGTGATACCACTTCTTGTGGTAATGGCTTTAGCTGTTTCATTCCGGGGGTTAGCATTTGTATCACTAGGTAGACTTCCCGGTTTTCTTTCACCTATCAACCTTGCTAGGTTGCTTACTTCTTGTTCAAGATTTTGAATAGAAGCTTGTTGGTTTCTAAATGCCTGAGCATTTTGTTCATTGGTTTGTTTCTGAGATGTGAAAAACTGAGTTTGAGATTCAACTAGCTTCGACATCTTGTCTTCTAAATTTGGCTTTTTATCATCCGTTTGTGGTGGTTTGTTTTGAAAAATAGGTCTTTGCTGATTGTGAGTATTATTAGATACTTGCTGATTGCTAGGACCTTGTTGGTTGTTGTATGGAACATTTCGATTATAATTCTGGTTTTGATTGTAGATTGGTCTTGACGGTTGATAATTATTCTGATAATTATTTTCAGGCCTTTGGTTCATGTATGAAACATTCTCTCTTTGTTCCATTGTTTGTTCAATACTGAGACAATCTTTTGTTAAATGTGGTCCTCCACACTGCTCACAACTAATTCGTATTGAGTGGATATCTTTAGTCATCTTTTCCATTCGTCTCTCGACAGCATCTATATTTGCAGAAATGGAATCAAAAGTCATGGCTATAATCGGCTCTAGCTGCTTTAGATGATCTAACGATATCTTTTTCTTGATGCCACTCATGTGAGTGGGAAGCAGTGTTATCAATAATTTTATAAGCGTCAGTTGCGGTTTTCTTCATAATGGAACCACCAGCTGCTATATCTATGTCTTTTCTTGTAGTGATGTCGCATCCTTGGTAGAATATTTGTACTATTTGACAAGTGTCTAAACCATGTTGCGGACATCCTCTCAATAACTTTCCAAATCTTGTCCATGCTTCATATAGAGTTTCGTTTGGCTTTTGTGTGAACGTAACAATTTCTCCTTGAAGTCTCACGGCTTTAGATGCCGGAAAGAATTATTTAAGAAAATTTTCAACTAAAACGTCCCATGTATCAATCGCCCCTTCAGGTAACGATTCTAACCAATCTTTGGCTTCTCCCTTTAAAGTCCAGGGAAATAACATGAGATATATCTATTCATCCTCTACTTCTCTTATTTTAAATAAAGTACAGATCCTATTAAAAGTACGAAGATGTCAGTTTGGATCTTCCTTCGGTGCACCACTAAATTGGCATTGATTAGTTACCATGTGTAGAATTTGTCCTTTGATTTCATAATCTGGCGCATTAATGTCGGGTTGAGTAATTGCATGATCTTGGCCAGTGCGTTTAGCTCGCATTCGGTCTTCCATACTTAGAGGTTCCAGATTTTCCATGATTGAATTTGTTGAATCTGAATCACTATAGGATTCTGATTTAATGGGTTGTTCCTCGACAATCTCAGTTTGAATGATTGGTGGTTCTGGAGGAAAGATTAGTGGTTCAGGATCTCTGAATTGTCCCTGAATATCCTCCGGATTCTCAATTGTGAGGTCGGGTTCAAAAAATGAATTATCGGAAATTTGAATTGGAGTACTTGGTTGACTGGATGACAATTCTAAAGAAAAATCAACGGCGACAATATTTGCTAGATGTCTTGATCGAGTTACAGGTGGTGAACGTATAAAAGGTGGTGAACGTTTTGCTCGGTGCATTCACTGAATATCCTATTAGTTATAAAAGATAAAAATTATATAAGTTATCAAATTAATAGACTTTTCTGCTTTTGCCCACGTTTCGAATAGCCAAAAGATGTAGCAGGGAGCCAGAACCTGAAAGGACCCGTTCATATACATTATAAACGATTCACAATAGTTGATTACATTGCGAGGTATTTGACCTCTATATGATACATTTTACAAACATTGCATTCGTTTTTAAAACACAAACTTTCTTTACAATGAAAGTTGACGGCATGCACACCATTTCATAATACATCCAACTATAATTTGGCTTAATAATAATCTTGATGAACTCAATGACTCGAATGCAACGTCTTTCAAAATATGCCATGAATGACTCCAAGTAATATCCTTAAAATGAGCTAATGCACAGCAGAAGATTTCTTTAATACCTGAGAATAAACATGCTTTAAAGTGTCAACCAAAAGGTTTGTGAGTTCATAGGTTTATCATAATAATCATTTCAATATATTAATAGACCACAAGATTTCCGTTTATAAATATATGTACACTCATAAGTGTATAAAAGTATTCTATAAGTTGTAGGCACCCGGTAACAAGCCTTAACGTTCATGTTTTACCCTCTGAAGTACACCAGATCAGGTGTGTTTAAAATAACCTCGAAGTACTAAAGCATCCCATAGTCAGGATGGGGTTTGTCAGGCCCAATAGATCTATCTTTAGGATTCGCGTCTACCGTACATAGACAAGTAGTTTAATGTTACCAAGCTAAGGGTATATTTCTGGTTTAAACCCACGTAGAATTAGTTTTAGTACTTGTGCCTATTTCGTAAAACATTTATAAAAATAGCGCATGTATTCTCAGTCCCAAAAATATATATAAAAGGGAGAAAATGAAACTCACAATACTGTAATTCGTAGTAAAAATACATATAACGTCATTTAACAAGTGCAAGGTTGGCCTCGGATTCACGAACGTATCAATATTGAGATTCAATATTGTAGGAAAGTACGTAGATGCAACAGAGATAATAAACACTAGATTGACCTCACGAGCATACCCATGAACCATACCCATTACCTCCATAGCTATAACCCATAATTTCCTTAGCTTCGACTCATTAAAAAAAAAACTATTTTGAAATCACTCGGACAGCACTCCATCGTAATATTTTATGTATACTAATAATATCTTGAAATAATACAGAGCAAATATATATATATATATATATATATATATATATATATATATATATATATATATAAATCGATTGAGAGAGTTTAGAGAAATATATTTTCAAGTTTCTTTGAAATAATGAAACCTATTAAATTCTATTTATAATAGATTTTTGAATTATTAAAGTGAATTTTTAAAGTATGAATTATTAAAGTGAATTATTAAAGTATGAATTATTAAAGTATGAATTATTAAAGTGAATTATTAAAGTATGAATTATTAAAGTGAATTATTAAAGTATAAATTATTAAAGTGAATTATTAAAGTGAATTATTAAAGTATAAATTGTTAAAATGAATTATTAAAGTATGAATTATTAAAGTATGAATTATTAAAGTGAATTATTAAAGTTAAAGTAAAATAAAGTAAAGTAAAGGTAAAGTTAAAGTTTAGTAAAAGTATAAAAACTATGTATGTATAATACGCGTATAAATATATATAATATTAATTTAAATCGTTATATATATTTAATGAAATAAAATATAAATATCGTTATATTTATTATACTGGTTAAGTAATGAGTTGTCAAAAGTGATTCTAGATATTTATAAAAGTTATATACGTTTTAATAATAAAGTTCTTTTTAAACTGAAAATGTCTTTATACGTTTGAAAATAGATTAATAGAATATTATGGAAACCAATTCTCCACTAACTTTTGTCTAACTTTCGTAAATGACACTTTTTGTTTTTATTTATAAATAGCTTTACAAATTTTTCTGAATATCGTTAAGAGGAATAGATTTTCTCAAATCATAGTGGACCTCTCAACAGAGACTTGTAATTATAATTTAATGTTTATGATAATTCAATCATTTAATATATTTTTTTTTATTTCGTCGAAAATCATATTGAAACAAATACGTTCGTGTAAAGTATTATACGTTTAATACTTTATTAATATTCTCAAGTTATAATATATATATACATATACATATCTATTTATATATAACGGTTCGTGAATCGTCGGAATTTGGTCGAGGTTATAATGAATGTATGAACACAGTTTAAAATTCTTGAGAATTAACTTAACAAACTTTGCTTATCGTGTCGGAATAATATAAAGATTAAAGTTTAAATTTGGTAGGAAATTTCCGGGTCGTCACAGTACGTACCCGTTAAAGAAATTTCGTCCCCGAAATTTGATAGAGGTCGTCATGACTAACAATGAGAATGTTATTATAACGATTATAGAGTTTTATCATGTTCAAGAAGAATGGATAAAATAATTCGATTACTCGAAGCGTGTGAGTGAAGTTATCGTAAATGAATGAAATAAGATAATAGTGATTGATCGTATCTTTTGACGTCATCACGATTGATCTCCGAAAAGAAAATCTTTGTAACCTATATTGGATTTGATTATTCGGCGATTAAGGAAATTATGATCCTCTTCGAATTAATGCGATAATCCATTTTGATTTCTCTGTCGGATATTTCACTATAAATCCACCTCATTTGTTTTCTTACAACTCACACCTTCTCAACTCATATTTTAAAGTATTTGTCAATATGCTTCATCCAGTGCTGATTCTTGATATACTCCTCACTTTCATATCTGTCGCTCTTCTTTTTCATCTGCCTCCGGAAGAATCTATTTACTTCTACTATACTCTTGGTTTTATAGTGTTTTTAGTTCTCCCGTGTCTTTATATTGCTATATGCATTGATATATACGGTTTGTGATTTCTGGGTTGTTGTTGGGTTTTATATCTTCCCTTATATTTCAAAGTCCTTGCTTCTTCTATAATCATTGTCATCCACAGTTAATGCTCTCTTCTATTTGCTATGATTTATACTCCCATTTCTAGTTCGGATCTTTGTCCTTTCGTTTCTTCTTCTTGCGATTAAGCACCGATTGTAATGGTCCAGAATTCGCAGATATAAATTTTGAAATGAACATTGTTAATGTTCTAGGAAGGAAATTGTAATGGCACGATCTTGACTTGTCAAATTACCAGAATACCTCGGAAAAGGCCGAATCATCAAGAAATATTTTCTTGATATTTAGAGATCAAAGAGAATACAAGAGTCGTGTAACATAGCACATGATGATGTTATGATCTGTGAATCATCATGTTCCATTTAGAAACTCAGCATGAATTACTATAATATAATCACGTTGATCAAGTGTCATTATATTATACTAACTCATGCTTCAGCTCCCAACACTTCTTCAAGAATATTCCTATTTTAAACTCGAATGTTTTAGAATTTAGAAACTAAAATAGTTTCTTTTATGATATAATACAGATAGCGCGAAGAGGTAAATGATTTCAGATAAGAATGATTATAAAAATATCTTCAGAAGTATGGATGATATTTATAATGAAAGATACGATGATATCTTAGAATGTCTAATATCAGAGGATGATGAAGGATATTGTCCGTAGGGATTTAGAGTCAGGAGCAAGGTATTCGTTAATGACTTCAGCAAGTACTGAATCATTTGGATTCTTTGAAGGCAGGTTCAGCCTTTGTGATTTGTCCACAGCCTCCTTCATACTTTGCTCAATCCGTTTTCTAGTTCCAAAGCTTCTCTTTTTCTGAGCTTTGCCAATATACTAACCTTTATCATCCAACTTTTTACTGTTAAGGCCGTTTACAGTTTTTGCTGCTTCATCAGCATTTTTCAAAATTTCGAGAACTGGTTCGCAGTTTAGGGTGTTTTTCATAAATTTCTCATTCAAAGAATGTAAGTCTTGGAGGTAGACGTTGTGTGTATATGTAATTGTTGATGTAGACATGCTGTGAGGTTTCAAAATAATGATTGCTGATTCTCAATAATTGGTATGGCAATTCTTGTTATAAGGTACGAATGAGTATATGATAGGGTTTCGATAATTATAATGATTTTTTTTTTAGAAAGTCAAAGATAAGTGTAGTTGTTTGTAAGTTTATTGCTAATGTGGTGAATATAAACGATTCCCCGGTAACGTTGGCGAAAGGGCAACATATCTATCGAGGTTATAATAAGACTGTTTTGATTGAGAAGTCGAAGTTGACTTGCTGGAGATGTGACAAAACTGTCTATTTTGAAACGGAATTGAAAAGTTATTTTAGCTAGTAAATGCCAAAGGGTCTAACACGGATACGTGTCGAACTATGACTTGGGTTTTGAGAGTTTTTCAGGTGTATAACTGTGGGTAACATGTGGTTGGATCATCATCTCGATTTTTCCTTAGTTGAAGTGTCTTCAGGAATTTCGAAGGGTTTGAGCACATATTGTAATCGTTAATACATATGATGTTCTAACACAGTTTTGAAGTCAAAGTATAGCTTTGAAAGATATGGGAATCTAAGAGTGATGATACTGGTTATATTTCGAATTGAATTATGCGATTTCAAAATCAGAATATGTAATTGAATTTGAATGAGTATGATTGTTTTGATTTATATGAAAGAATGGATATTGTTGTGAAAGTATGGAGTATAGTTGATGATTGCTGAATCAGTTTCGAAAAATGTAATCTATTAATTGTGAATTTATATATCTCTTGGGTATTACCTACCCGTTAAAAAAATTTTCACAGTTAATATTTTGTACAAAAGAAGTTTATTACAGTCTTTATAAAAATATATGTGTTTATTTTCTTTAGATGTAATATAGATTTAATGAGTTAATATTAAATTAAACTCATTTGTTTTATGGTTGGAATTAGAATTAAGTAATCCCAAAAACTTTATAAATTGCATAAGTATTTCTTCAATAATATTGAAATTATGAATCATTACTTTGTTATTTGTTGGTTTTCGTGAAATTCTTGTGAACTTCGCAAGGTACGAATGATGTTATTTGAAAAGTTTCGAGTACATCGATGATGAAAGTGTAAAATCAAACATATATTCGAATAATACACTTGATTTATTATGAATTGGATTTTTATTGAATTGAGACAGAGATTGAAATTAACGATGGTTAAGTTGCGGACGAAGGACGTACATCATTGCATATTTGTAATATGAATTAACTGAGTAGTTAAGATTCACACATAATAGCTTAGTACGGGAAGATTTATTATGGTTTAAAAATTTATACATATAAAATATACATATAAATCTTTCGATTGGAAATGAGTTAATACTTCATAACTCGTTGATACAATATATTTGTTGTTGATTCGTAATGATGTCCACAATGATTCTTGAACTGACAGAGTTTGTGATGTTACAGGTGCTATTGATTCTGACGATACTGACGGCACTGACTGTGTTGATAATGCTACGGTCCTGTTGATGTTGTTGGTAAAACAATTCTAGCTTGTAAATCGTACACCATTGTCGATCAAAGTTTCTACTCTACCATCTCCGTTCACTCATCCGATTTACGATCAGAATTAAATAATCTCTAAGATTTTAGAGATTACATAACTGCCGCAGAGATATCTCTTCAATGAAGTTTATGAATTAATATTTCATCGTTTGTTGTTGTTGATATTCCTGGATATTTACAGGGCGTATGACGTTGATGTTTGAGATACAGATTGTGATGTTGCGGTGTGGGATGTGGATGTTGTTGTTGGTGGTGGCGATGGTACTGTTGGTGTTGCTGATGGTGGTACTGTTTATGCTGCTGGTGCTGCTGCTGGTGTTTGTAACCTTTGCACCATATTCTCCAAAGCCACTACCCGAGCGCGAAGCTCGTTGACTTCTTCTATTACACCGGGGTGATTGTCGGTTCGGACGAGCAGATAAATAAAATCTAGAATTTGGTGTAGTATGTAATCGTGACGAGATACTCTAGAAATAAGAGAGAAAATGGTGTTTTGGATAGGTTCGCCGGTAAGTGCTTCAGGTTCTTCGCCAAGAGGGCAATGTGGTAGATGGAAGGGATCACCTTCTTCTTGTCTCCAATGATTAAGGAGGCTACGAACCCATCCCCAATTCATCCAGAATAGATGATGACTAATTGGTTGATCCATTCTGGTCACACTGCTTTCGGAACTTGAGTGGGATTCCATTTTGGAATCCGAGGGACTTGAACTAATGATGAATTCCATTTCGTACGATTGAATAAAGAATTTTTCGATATGAAATGATTTTCCGGCTATCGGGTGGTATTCTAATCATATAGAGCAAAAGGTTTCGTAGATTACGGAGGAATTTACGGAATATGTCAGACAAAGTTTACAGTAACAGATACGCTAAGATATGAATTAGCAGATACGCTAAGATATGAATTTTGTCTATACACTATTCATGCAATCAATGCAATAAGATGTGTCTAGACTAAGAATGATAAGCAGGTAATTTCCGACAAAAATGATGAGCAAAACTTTTGACATGCAGACACGGTCGAAGTCCAGACTCACTAATGCATCCTAACGACTATCAGTTAGACACACTAATGCAGACCTGGTTCGCTAAGACCACCGCTCTGATACCAACTGAAAGGACCCGTTCATATACATTATAAACGATTCACAATAGTTGATTACATCGCGAGGTATTTGACCTCTATATGATACATTTTACAAACATTGCATTCGTTTTTAAAACACAAACTTTCTTTACAATGAAAGTTGACGGCATGCACACTATTTCATAATACATCCAACTATAATTTGGCTTAATAATAATCTTGATGAACTCAATGACTCGAATGCAACGTCTTTCAAAATATGCCATGAATGACTCCAAGTAATATCCTTAAAATGAGCTAATGCACAGCGGAAGATTTCTTTAATACCTGAGAATAAACATGCTTTAAAGTGTCGACCAAAAGGTTGGTGAGTTCATAGGTTTATCATAACAATCATTTCAATATATTAATAGACCACAAGATTTCCGTTTATAAATATATGTACACTCACAAGTGTATAAAAGTATTCTATAAGTTGTAGGCACCCGGTAACAAGCCTTAACGTTCATGTTTTACCCTCTGAAGTACACCAGATCAGGTGTGTTTAAAATAACCTCGAAGTACTAAAGCATCCCATAGTCAGGATGGGGTTTGTCAGGCCCAATAGCTCTATCTTTAGGATTCGCGCCTACCGTACATAGACAAGTAGTTTAATGTTACCAAGCTAAGGTTATATTTCTGGTTTAAACCCACGTAGAATTAGTTTTAGTACTTGTGCCTATTTCGTAAAACATTTATAAAAATAGCGCATGTATTCTCAGTCCCAAAAATATATATAAAAGGGAGCAAATAAAACTCACAATACTGTATTTCGTAGTAAAAATACATATAACGTCATTTAACAAATGCAAGGTTAGCCTCGGATTCACGAACGTATCAATATTGAGATTCAATATTGCAGAAAAGTACGTAGATGCAACAGAGATAATAAACACTAGATTGACCTCACGAGCATACCCATGAACCATACCCATTACCTCCATAGCTATAACCCATAATTTCCTTAGCTTCGACTCATTAAAAAAAAAAACTATTTTGAAATCACTCGGACAGCACTCCGTCGTAATATTTTATGTATACTAATAATATCTTGAAATAATACAGAGCAAATATATATATATATATATATATATATATATATATATATATATATATATATATATATATATATATATATATATATATATATATATATATAAATCGATTGAGAGAGTTTAGAGAAATATATTTTCAAGTTTCTTTGAAATAATGAAACCTATTGAATTCTATTTATAATAAATTTTTGAATTATTAAAGTATGAATTATTAAAGTGAATTATTAAAGTATGAATTATTAAAGTATGAATTATTAAAGTGAATTATTAAAGTATAAATTATTAAAGTGAATTATTAAAATATGAATTATTAAAGTGAATTATTAAAGTATGAATTATTAAAGTGAATTATTAAAGTATGAATTATTAAAGTGAATTATTAAAGTTAAAGTAAAGTAAAAGTAAAGTAAAGGTAAAGTTAAAGTTTAGTAAAAGTATAAAAACTATGTATGTATAATACGCGTATAAATATATATAATATTAATTTAAATCGTTATATATATTTAATGAAATAAAATATAAATATCGTTATATTTATTATACTGGTTGATGTTTTAGTAGAGTAGTATATAAAATAGCTTATATTTTTACAGAAAATACTATTAAATACGATACAATTTTACACACGATATTTATTTATTTATAGAATGGATATACTTAAACCTTGCTACAACTCTTATAGGCAGTGTACCTAATCGTACAGTAGTGTAGTTTTTAGTAAGTCCGGTTCGTTCCACAGGGAATCTTTTTAAACAAAGTTTAACGCTATATTAGTTTACTTTTATAAAAATACAAATATATATATATATAAGTAATATTATTATTATAAAGGGGGGTTTTTACCGTTTAATGACCGGTTTGTCGATTTTAAAACTTTAGTCGCAGTTAAAACCAAATGTAAAATATTAAAAATAAATACAAGACTTAAATTAAAGCATAAAGTAAATAACGATAATGAAATTGCGAATAATAAAAGTGCGATAAAATAACTTGCGATAATTAAAAAGTACGATAATTAAAAGTGTAATTAAATACAATAACAATAAATAAAAATGCGATAATTAGAAGTGCAATTAAATATAAAATAAAGGAAATTAAATATGAAATAAAAGAATTATGCTTATTTAAACTTTCGTAATCATGATGTTTGACGTGTTGATTTTAGTTTTATGCCCATGGGTTAATTGTCCTTTGTCCTGGATTATTTAATATGTCCGTCTGGTTTTTGTCCATAACAGTCCATCAGTCATAAATATAAAGTGCGAGTGTCCTCGTCAAATTATCCTTATACCCGAAGTTAAATATTCCAACTAATTGGGGACTTAAACTGTAACAAGATTTTAATACTTTGTTTAATAATTACACCAGGATGTCGACTGAGTGTAACCCAAGGTTTTAATATTTTGTTATCAATTATACCAAGTGTCATTGTACATAATTTTACCCCTGTTTTAATTATTCTAGTGGCTATTAATCCATTCCCGTGTCCGGTTAAATGAACGATTATTCGTACATATAAATACCCCGCCCATCGTGTCCGATTGAGTGTATATGGTAATTTATAGATACGCCCAATTGTAAATCTTTATATTAACATTAACAAACTATCATTTAGTTAAACAAATATAAAGCCCATTAATAGCTCATAGTCTAATTTCCACAAGTGTCGTTCTTTTGTCCAAACCCCAATTATGGTACAAAGCCCAATTACCCAATTTTAGTAATTAGCCCAACATCATAATTACTTCGGATTAAATAAGCATAATAATAACTTAGCTACGACACATTAATGTAAAAAGGTTGAACATAACTTACAATGATTAAAAATAGCGTAGCGTTACACGGACAGAATTTCGACTTACACCCTTACAATATTCGCTAACATACCCTTATTATTAGAATTATAATTAAAATTAAAATTAAAATATAAATTATAAATATATATTTTACGTATATATGGAGAGAAGAGAAAGATAGATGATATTTTTGGTGCACCAAAGCTCGATTTTTATAGGCATGTGGGCTGGAACTGGGGCTCATGCGATCGCATGGATTTATGCCTTCCAGGCCATGCGATCGCATGGCCAGCTGGGGAGGCTCATTTTTGGTTGTTTTCTTCTGCCGACGGTTTTATAAATAATATATTATATTAAATAATTATAAGAATTATTTAAATATTATATTATATTTATGTGCATAGTTGACTTGTAATTTTTAGTCCGTTGCGTCGAGCGTTGAGAGTTGACTCATGTCCCGGTTCCGGATTTTCGAACGTCCTTGCGTATAATTTAATATCTTGTACTTTGCGTTTTGAATCTTGTACTCTTGTAATTTCAAGACGTTTCTTATCAATAATTGGAACCTCTTTGATTGTATTTTGTACTTTTGAGCTTTTTGGTCGTTTGCGTCTTCAATTCGTCGAATCTGTCTTTTGTCTTCACCTTTTATTATTTAAACGATAATTACTTGAATTTAGAACAATTGCAACTAAAAGCTTGTCTTTCTTGAAGAATAATGCTATGAAATATATGTTCGTTTTTAGCATTATCAAATATTCCCACACTTAAGCGTTGCTTGTCCTCAAGCAATATCGTCTTGAAATACTAGAATCACTTCTTTATTCTTCACACTTTGTACATCAGTGATTTCTATACGGCGGTATAAACAATGATAGTAACGATAGAACCATGGTTAAAGGTGGGTGTGTCATCCACAGTTGCCTCGGGTTTAGGTCAACGACACTTGGAATCAAATAGCCGATTTACTTTCGGTTTCCAAAGCAAAGTGCACATTTGAAAGGCGGTTTACAGTCCCACATGACTATGAAAATGTAGATCCTTAAGGAAATTGGATCTTTATGAAAATATTTGATCTTTTGAAAATTCAATCTAGCTTTTACCCTAGATAAGTTTTCCGGAATAACCCTTCACCGGTGTTTGCAAAATATTTTTGTGGGTTTGGTGGGTTTTAGATTTGAAAATTTTAGCTCAAAACTTGCGGTTTTGTGTCACCCACTTGCTAACCTTGTATTTGGAAAGCAACACGTCCAGTTTACTTGTCCCGTATATTACCTTTCGATAAACTACCGTCCGGTTGTAAAGGAAAGCGTTGAACAAGCAACTGTTAAGGCAATGTCCCCTGACATGCTTTTAATTATGGTCTATAACGTGTCGGATGCAATTACTATCCTTGGTAGGAGCAATAGTAAAGCTCACCCTTATGATTTTTCGGTCTAGCACAAGGTCCTGTCTTTGACCACTATGCAACCACCGTTCTTACGGTTGACACCCGATTTGGTTCAGGTGACCTAATGAATTCCAGGTGAATTCCTAGGATTTTACGTTCAATGGTAATGAACGCATTGAAAATGGGTTTTCAGAAAACAAATCGGTTTTAATTTGATCAAAATATTTTCTCGTTCAAGCTCGAGTTTAGATATCATCGAATTCCATGAGTTTGTAATTCTCAATCTTTAAAGTCAATCTCAAGGATTGAGTAATATCAGTCTTAAAAGCTGATTTTTGATCTTTTAAGGAGATTATCCTTTCTGGAGATCTGATTCATTAGTCTTATCAAGCTAATTTGCACGGTGCCCCCCCATTGTACGAGATAAATCCTTCTCATGGTTAGGATAAATCTGACCACTTGGCGACCCTGTTTTATGCTGAGGTCCGTGGATTTCCTGCTGATTTTAGAGATGACTTTTCTAGATTTTTCGTCAACCTACAGCTGGTCTAGACGACAACTTCTTGACCTAAATCAAGAAGCGCGTGTCTTTTTCGGAAGGCTTTACTTCCTTTTAATGATGGAATTGATTCATCGTGTAGATCCATCTCTTCTTTTCTTTCATCGGGTAAAATGGTTTAGTTTAGTCCAAAGCAAAAGTATTTTCAGTTATTTGTTACAGATATATGTGACATATGTTTAAGATAACTTGGTAAATTTTCCCACACTTGGCTTTTATTTTCCTTTTTATCGTCCTCTATTCCATTTTAAATGAATTTCAACATTTTGGTTTGTTTCTCAATTTATGTCCTTTCCGAGGTTACAATAATTTCGGTGTTAACACCTAGTTTTATCGTCCATAAATATGTATAAACATGATTTTGAGTTCATTTAATTGAAAATTTTGAAAATTTTTACTAGAATTGGGTAGTCAGTATATAAGACTAGGGCTGTTCTTTATTATCAGAGAGCACTAGATTCTAATACAACTACTACTTTACTAGTATTTTTAATGGTAACCAAGTGTATAAAGATAAAAATTTTAAAAATCCGAAAGAATTTAACCCCTTCCCACACTTAAGATCTTGCAATGCCCTCACTTGCAAGAAATCAGTACAATTTAAATTATTGAGGGTGATTAGCGTAGAAATGATTAAATTTTACCAAAGTTTCCAAATATATTGGCGTTTGTTTGCTGAATGATAAATGGTGCATAGCATTTGTTCATTTCGTCTGTTGTTACATCACATTTATTTGTCATCTTGTCGTCAAAATTAGTAGCTTTTGCTGAACTTAATGCCAGTCTTTGAAAATGCGCTGTTTTACCCTGTTTTGAACAATCGACAATATACATACATACAAGTATAATCATGCATGGCAATTTGAAATGGGACTTAATATCCCACTTTCAAATTCTAAATATGAAATATTAGTACACAATAATAATAAAATAATAAAAATTACACAAATTTATCCAATAACATAAGTTTAAACATGAAAAAGTCAAAAGATAAAAACATAATAATCATAAAACTAACCAAATGGAACTAGATCAGTCTGGATAGGGGTTCCAGTTCATCTCATCGGGTGGGTTCCATTGTTGGTTATAGGTGTTCTGATAGGCTTGGTTATAGTCATACCGGTTAAAGGGTGGTCGGATATCGGGGCTATGTGGCGGAAAATGAGCAGGTCGAGTAGGTACATAGTTATTTGGTACCTGATATGATGATTTGGTGCTGATGAACTAACCAGCTATCGTGTTGGCGTCGCCTATAATCCTCGTATACTCGCTCGGAGTTCCACTGCTCATTCATACTATGTCTTGCCGCGTTCGTCATTGCTTCCTCATCTATACGAACGTGGACGTCAAGAATAGCATCTCGAAAGACATCCCTAATGTCTTCCGCCTCCTCCATTTCCTCGTCTGAGCCTCTCTCTATCTGAGGATGAGATCCCTCATAGGGTACTGCCTGGTTACGTCTACTTTTCAATACCTTAGCACCCACATAAACTTTCAATCCTAAGGGCTCAACCTGTTCTCTACAAATCTGTAATGGACCCCCTTGGTTCCTATCAACACCTAAATACTCTCCAATGAGAGTAACAAAAATACCTCCTCCTATTATACTCCCGTCCTGCATTCCCTCTACCATTTTAGATAAATAAAAAGCAACACAGTAAGGGATATTGACAAAGCTTCTAGGATCCCGAATACACTTTAGGTAGAATAAATCATATAAGGTAATTTTTTCTTTATTATGACCTCTTTGTGTAATCGAGTTAGCCAAAAATCTATGAATAATACGAAGCTCGGCTCTGTCAATATGTGTATAGGAGTGTCCTCCTGCTCGTGTAAAAACATCAAAATGTGACATACGCCTCCAAATGGCGTCAGCGTCAAAGTTACTATCTACCCGTTCACCATAATGAATCAAGTTTGTACAATCGGGTAATAGCAACTCACCAGGAGTATATATCTGTAAGGCCCTGGCCATGTCCAGCATGGACATTCTGTACATCCTACTGCCAAGGATAAACCTAAGAAATCTTCTATCATCTATCCTAACTATATTTGTATCAAGTGATACAGTACTCATCAACTCAACACACCATTCCTTATATACAGGTCTACGAATGGTGAAAAGACGTTCCCAATCTGTAAAAGAAGAACTGCCATACCTTTGAACTAAAAGCTGTCTAACACGGTCAGCTAGATGGACCGTTTCCAAAGGGGCCCAATCAATTACCCTTGGCACCTCTACATTTTTTGTTACCAATTTGAATTTGTTCCTTTGATATGTCTCGTAATCTCTCCATCTTCTATCAAATCTCAGATTAGGATGTAGAGTGTGCTCAGGAATCGTTGGGAATTCTACTGGCGGTCTCATTGGGGATACTATGAATTCATCAACAAACTGTACCGGATCATAATAAGGTATGTGCTGATCAGGCTGTTGTTGTTCCTGTTGCGGTTCTTGTTCGTGTTACATTTCTGGTTCTGGTTCTGGTGTTGGTGCTGGTCGTCTAGATGATGATGCTCCTGAACCTCCAGTGTCGGCTCTCTGTAAAATATATTAAACACAAAATTTGTGCATCCAAATATGCATTAGTGTTAGCAAAATAACAACTTAAAACAATCACTATAACATGTTAAATCAAAATTAAACTTATACACATTTTCACAATTTTTCACAATTCTACATTTTTCAAATAAGCACATATGAAAATGTATACAAAATTCATAAGCATTTAACTCAAATAACATGTCAAAATATTCATTACTAATAATTTAACAAGTCTCAAATGGCAAATATATCAAATAAATCAAGTTCATGAATTTTGGACTTAAAAAGTCCACTTTAATCTCCAAAAATCATGTTTAGGATCATTGTTTGGATCATTTAACTATCTAAACATGTTACACTACTCAATTTAGCAATAATTCATGACAAAAATCGACCATAACCTGTTTATATCAAAAAGCCCCAAATTGCTCAAGAACACAAACCCTAGATTTCTAAATTTTTTGAAGTTTTTAGCTTCAAATCATGTTAAATAGCATCAATCTAGGTTATACATGCATAAAATACTAACAATTTAACACTAATTACACTAGAAATTAACAAAATTGCATTAGGTAAAAAATTGGTAATTATCACAAAAACTAGGAATTTATAGAGTTTAGGGGTGTAATTTTTACCAATTTGCTGAAGAATGAGAATCTAGGCATGATTAGAGCAAGAAAAATGACGAATTACGGTGGAAAAATGGCGAAAATTGGTGAATTTTTGGGTGAGTTTCGTGAATGTGTGTGTGTTGTGGTGAGGAAGACAGAACAGGCTGCTGTATGTATCAGGCCTGGATTTCAGCTCCATGCGATCGCATGGAGTTGAAGTGTAAAACCCATGCGATCGCAAGGGGGTCCGGGTACAGTGTTTTCAGCTTTTTTTTTTTTTTTTTTTTTTTAAAGGTTATACTTTATAAAACTTATAATTAATTAAATTTTAAAAATTTTGTTTTCCTTTAGGAGCGAGGGCGTTTCGGATCGTTGTCCTAGTCTGTCCCTCGACAAAATTTTAAAATTTGTCAAATCAAAGCGCGGTTTTTGAAAGTAAAGATTTTTGGGTTTTTTAATGTTTTTGGCATACTTTAATTCAATAAGATTAAAAATAATGATAATAAAAGTTCTCGTCCCTTCCTCGGGTAAAGCAATTTCGGTTCAAAGACCTAGTCTTCAACTTACGAAGAATTTTAAAAATCATATTTTTAACTTAATGAGATAAAGTAAATTTTTTATTTTTAAATTCACACAACTTAAATATAAAATTCAAAATTAATATTAAAAATTCACACCAAACTTAAAATTTGAAATGCATAAAATTAAAAATTCATATTTTAAAAATTAAAAATTCACACCAAACTTAATTTTAAAAATTCACATTATAAATTCACACCAAACTTATATTAATTTTTCAAATATTTACATTTTTAAAAATATTGTTTTTACAAAGTTTACAATATTAATTTAAGATTTAAATATTAATTTTAAAAACATGGTAAAAATAAAATTAAAAATCTTTTTGGCTTTTTATCCCACTTTAATCAATCAAATATTATCAAAAATATGCGCCCCTCTTTTCGGTAAAGTAATTTCGGTTCCATGACCTAATTTAACTCATGACGAATTTTTGAAATATTTTGGGTTGATTGATTAAAGATATTTATACCTTAAGAATAAACGTTAAATTTCGCAGTGATGTAATAAATTTTTGAATGATATCAATAATTTCGGTCGCCAAACATAATTTTATTCAATACCAATTTAATACTTTTTAGCCAACAAATTAGCGTTTATTATCAAAAGGTTAAAAATAAAAATAAAAATAAAAACTGTACAGACATACCTGTGAAATAGATTTCTTAGTTATATGATCTATCCCATTCATAAGATAGTCGGTTTAATTGGTTTTCCATGGCTACATAGGCGTAACCTCGAGCATTCAGTGTCTTTTCTTCTAAACATATGAACGGTCCGTCTCTGCATAAAGTAACAAATTCGGTATTTGAATAGGTTTGATTATTTGAACATTTACCTCCATGTGACCATTTTCCGCATTTGTGACATCTTTCTAGGTGTCGTGCTCTTCTTTTCGCTGCGGATTTTGATTTTCCTTTACCAAATTGTAATTTATTATCTTCGCATCTGGATTCTTTTCTAACTCCGTCCATTCTTTCTCTGATTACTGATACTAATTCACTCGGTAGTATGTCATTATTACGTTTAGTGATCAAAGCATGTAGCATTAGACCATGGTTTAGTTCACAGGCAGTCTTCATTTCGTAAAAACCTAAAAAAAATAAAAATTCAGAATGGGGGGAGAAGACTAGTTCTTTAGGGTCTGCTAGGGAAAGACCATTCGGGTTCCATTTTCGAGAACTACACGAAAACAGACAATCTAACTCTAACAGAAATACATATTATCCTTTAAAGACTTGATTCTCCCCACACTTAGTTAGCTGTGGTGTCGAAATTGTGATTAACTTCGTTGTCGACTTCCATCGGACCATGTATGTATGTTTAACTCTGTGACCATTAACTTTAAATTCAATCCCATTTGAATTTATTAATTCTATCGTTCCGTATGGAAAAACTCTTTTGACTATGAATGGTCCAGACCATCTTGATTTCAATTTTCCAGGAAATAGCTTGAATCGTGAATTGAAAAGAAGAACTCTGTCTCCTTCTTTAAAATCTTTTGAACTTCCGATTCTTTTATCATGCCATTTCTTCATTCTTTCCTTATAGATTAACAAATTTTCGTATGCTTCATGTCTTAATTCTTCTAATTCATTTAGTTGACTTAATCGTAGACGTCCAGCTTCATGTAAATCAAGATTACATGTTTTCAAAGCCCAAAATGCTTTGTGTTCAATTTCTACTGGAAGATGACATGCTTTTCCATAAACAAGTCTAAAAGGTGTGGTTCCAATTGGAGTTTTGTAGGCTATTCTAAAAGCCCAGAGTGCATCCTCCAATTTAATGGACCATTCCTTCGGATTCGATCCTACGGTTTTCTCTAGAATACGTTTTAATGCTCGGTTGGTATTTTCAACTTGTCCACTTGTTTGTGGATGATATACGGTGGAGATTTTATGAGTTACTCCATATCTTTTAAGAACTTTCTCAAGTTGATTATTACAGAAATGAGTACCCCGATCACTTATTAAAGCTTTCGGTGTTCCAAACCTTGCAAAAAGACGTTTCAAAAAGTTGACTACAACTCGTGCATCGTTAGTTGGGAGAGCTTGTGCTTCCGCCCATTTAGATACATAATCAATGGCTACGAGTATATATAGATTATTATGAGATTTTGGTAATGGACCCATAAAGTCAATACCCCAAATGTCAAATACTTCACATACTTGGATGACATTTTGTGGCATTTCATCACGTTGACTTATTTTTCCGGCCCTTTGACAAGCATCACAGGATTTGCAAAGAAGGTGTGCATCTTTGTAAATTGTAGGCCAATAGAATCCAGCATCATAAACTTTTCTTGCTATTAGTTGAGGCCCATATTGCCCTCCTGTTGGTCCTGTGTGACAATGGTTTAATATTTTATTAGCTTCATCTCCAAATACACATCGGCATATTATTCCATCGGGACAACTTTTAAACAGATGTGGATCTTCCCAGAAATAGTGTTTTATATCACTGAAGAATTTTTTTCGTCTTTGGTACGATAATCCTTTTTCAAGGAATCCACATACTAAATAATTTGCATAGTCTGCAAACCATGGGATTTCTTTATAATCTATCTTCAATAGATATTCATCAGGAAAGTTGTCTTGTATGGCTGATTCATTTAGAACTTCTAATTCGGGATTTTCAAGACGAGAAAGATGATCAGCGACGAGATTTTCTGCTCCTCTTTTATCTCGGATTTCAATATCAAACTCTTGTAAGAGTAAGATCCAACGGATTAATCTTGGTTTAGCATCTTGTTTTGTAAATAGGTATCTAAGAGCAGAATGGTCGGTATAGACCACCGTTTTTGCTAGAACGAGATATGATCGAAATTTGTCAAAAGCAAAGACAATAGCAAGGAGTTCTTTTTCAGTAGTTGTATAGTTCGTTTGTGCTCCTTGTAACGTCTTACTAGCATAATATATAGGTTGAAATCGTTTTTCAATCCTTTGTCCTAAAACGGCTCCCATTGCAAAATCACTTGCATCGCACATTAGTTCAAATGGTAGATTCCAATTTGGTGTTATCATGATCGACGTATTAGTGAGTTGTTCTTTAAGAATATTAAAAGATTTGATACACTCATCTGAAAAGATGAATGGAGCATCCTTTTCTAGGAGTTTATTCATAGGAGTGGCAATTTTAAAAAAATCTTTTATGAAACTTCGGTAAAAACCGGCATGCCCTAGAAAACTCCTAATTCCTCTAACATTGGTAGGATGTGGAAGTTTAGCAATTACATCTACTTTAGCTCTATCCACTTCAATTCCTTCTTTTAAAATTTTATGTCCAAGAACGATGCCTTCTTTAACCATGAAATGGCATTTCTCCCAATTAAGTACTGGATTTGATTGTTCGCATCTAAGAAGCATTCGTTCCAGATTAACTAGACATGATTCAAATGTATCACCGAAGACTGAAAAGTCATCCATGAAAACTTCCATGCATTCTTCTATCATGTCGTGAAAAATCGCCATCATACACCTTTGAAAGGTTGCAGGGGCGTTGCAAAGTCCAAATGGCATGCGTTTATAAGCAAAAGTACCATAAGGGCACGTGAATGTGGTTTTCTCTTGATCTTCGGGTGCTATTGGAATTTGAAAATATCCGGAAAATCCATCTAGAAAACAATAGTAACTATTTCCGACTAATCTTTCCAACATTTGATCTATGAAAGGTAAGGGAAAGTGATCTTTTCTGGTGGCGTCTTTTAATTTTCTATAATCAATACATACACGCCATCCTGTTACAGTCCTAGTAGGAATAAGCTCATTTTTCTCATTTGTAATGACAGTCATGCCACCCTTCTTAGGTACGCATTGAACTGGGCTTACCCATGGATTATCAGAGATTGGATAAATTAGACCTGCATCTAGCAGTTTAATAATCTATTTCTTAACTACATCTTGCATATTAGGATTTAGTCTTCGTTGGCGTTGCACATACGTTTTATGACCTTCTTCCATAAGGATTTTATGTGTGCAATACGAAGGACTTATTCCTTTAATATCATGAATCTTCCATGCAATGGCTGGTTTATGAGCTTTCAACACAGAAATGAGTTGTGATTTCTCATTTTCAATAAGAGAAGACGATATTATTACAGGTAATTCAGATTCACCATGTAAATAAGCGTATTCCAAATGGTTTGGAAGTGGCTTTAATTCTAATTTCGGAGGTTCTTCTATCGATGATTTATATCGATATCTGTCTTCTTCTTTTAGCATTTGAATTTCTTCTGTTGTTGGTTCATATCCATTAGCTATAAGTGTAGCTAACATTTCAGCTTCATCAATTGGTTCATTACCTTCTCCTAAAGAACATTCTCCTGTTCCTTGTAATTCTGGAAATTCTTCTAATAATTCAGCATGTGCATCTATAGTTTGAATATAATAACATGTATCATCTGCAGATTGTGGTTGTTGCATTGCTCTATCAACTGAAAAGGTAACACTCTCATCCTCTATACTTAGGGTCAATTTCTTACCGAACACGTCTATCATTGCTTTAGCCGTGTTTAAGAATGGTCTTCCTAATATGAGAGGAACTTGAGAATCTTCTTCCATGTACAAAACAACAAAATCTACTGGAAATACTAAAGTACCAACTTTAACTAGCATGTTCTCCATTATCCCTCTAGGATATTTTATTGATCTATCGGCTAGTTGTATGCTTATTCTGGTTGGTTTCAATTCTCCAAGGTCTAGTTTAGCGTATAGTGAATACGGCATTAGATTTATACTAGCACCTAAGTCTGCCAATGCTTCTATTGAACTAAGACTACCCAGAAAACATGGAATTGTGAAACTTCCTGGATCAGATAATTTTTCTGGTATCTTATTCAACAGCACTGCTGAACAATTAGCATTCATAGTAACAGCCGAGAGTTCTTCCATTTTCTTTCTATTTGAGATTAGATCTTTCAAGAATTTAGCATATCTAGGCATTCCTGAAATCACATCAATGAAAGGAAGATTTACATTTATCTGTTTAAACATATCCAAGAATTTAGATTGCTCGGCTTCAAGTTTCTCTTTCTTCATTTTACTCGGGTAAGGAAGTGGTGGTTGGTATGGTTTAACATAAGGTTTATCCTTAACTGTGTTATCTTCATTAACCTTTTCAACTACCGGTTCTTTTTCCTTATCTTGATCAGGTTGTGGCTCTTGTGGAGTAGGAATAGTTTCATCAGAAGTTACAGGTATTTCTGGTGGTTTAAGTGTTGTACCACTTCTTGTGGTAATGGCTTTAGCTGTTTCATTCCGGGGGTTAGCATTTGTATCACTAGGTAGACTTCCCGGTTTCCTTTCACCTATTAACCTTGCTAGGTTACTTACTTCTTGTTCCAGATTTTGAATAGAAGCTTGTTGATTTCTAAATGCTTGAGCATTTTGTTCATTGGTTTGTTTCTGAGAGGTGAAAAACTGCGTTTGAGTTTCAACTAGCTTCGTCATCATATCTTCTAAATTCGGCTTTTTATCATCGGTTTGTTGTGGTGGTTTGTTTTGAAAATTCGGTCTTTGCTGATTGTAATTATTATTGGATACTTGTTGATTGCTAGGACCTTGTTGGTTGTTGTATGGAACATTTCGATTATAATTCTGGTTTTGATTGTAGATTGGTCTTGACGGTTGATAATTATTCTGATAATTACTTTCAGGCCTTTGGTTCATGTATGAAATATTCTCTCTTTGTTCCATTGTTTGTTCAATACTGAGACAATCTTTTGTTAAATGTGGTCCTCCACACTGCTCACAACTAATTCGTATTGAGTGGATATCTTTAGTCATCTTTTCCATTCGTCTCTCGACAGCATCTATATTTGCAGAAATGGAATCAAAAGTCATGGCTAGAATCGGCTCTAGCTGCTTTAGATGATCTAACGATATCTTTTTCTTGATGCCACTCATGTGAGTGGGAAGCAGTGTTATCAATAATTTTATAAGCGTCAGTTGCGGTTTTCTTCATAATGGAACCACCAGCTGCTATATCTATGTCTTTTCTTGTAGTGATGTCGCATCCTTGGTAGAATATTTGTACTATTTGACAGGTGTCTAAACCATGTTGCGGACATCCTCTTAACAACTTTCCATATCTTGTCCATGCCTCATATAGAATTTCATTTGGCTTCTGTGTAAACGTAACAATTTCTGCTTGAAGTCTTACGGCTTTAGATGCAGGAAAGAATTGTTTAAGAAATTTGTCAACTAAAACATCCCATGTATCAATCGCCCCTTCAGGTAACGATTCCAACCAATCTTTGGCTTCTCCCTTTAAAGTCCAGGGAAATAACATGAGATATATCTGTTCATCCTCCACTTCTCGGATTTTAAATAGTGTGCAGATCCTATTAAAGGTACGTAGATGTTCATTTGGATCTTCCTTCGGCGCGCCACTAAATTGGCATTGATTATTCACCATGTGTAGGATTTGTCCTTTGATTTCATAATCTGGCGCATTAATGTCTGGATGAGTAATTGCGTGACCTTGGCCAGTGCGTTTAGCTCTCATTCGGTCTTCCATACTTAAAGGTTCCAGATTCTCCATAATTGAATTTGTTGAATCGGAATCACTAGAGGATTCTGATTTAATGGTTCGTTCCTCAACAATCTCTGTTTGAATGATTGGTGGTTCCGGAGGAAAGTTTAATGGTTCAGGATCTACCAACCGTTCCTGAATATTCTCCGGATTCTCAATTGTGAGGTCGGGTTCAAAAAATGGATTATCGGAAATTTGAACTGAAGTACTTGGTCGACTGGATGACGATTCTAAAGAGAAATCAACGGCGGTTATATTTGCTAAATGTCTTGATCTAGTTACAGGTGGTGAACGTACAAAAGGTGGTGAACGTCTTGCTCGGTGCATTCACTGAATATCCTATTAGTTTTAAAAAGGAAAGAAAAATTATAATAAGTTATCCAATCAATATACTTTTCTGATTTTGCCCACGTTTCGAATAGCCAAAAGATGCAGCAGAGGGGCAGGATTCGTTTGGTCTCAATATAATTGAGGACTGTTTGGCTCCAATAACCCGGTCCACGTACAAATCCAACTATTACTACGAACCAGAAAATTTTAATGTCTATCAATTTAACCACTTAAAATAAATTTTCGTAATTTTAAGAAAATTAGATAAGAAGTAGAATAAAAATCTGTCCTAAAAACTAGAATAGCGAGAAATAAGAAAGAAAAAGAGTTCGTCAAAAAAGATCGGAAAAGAAAAATGGTTGAAAAATAAAAGGTGACGGAAAAATTAAAGAAACTTATAAAACTTAAAAGTACTTTGACTAACCTAACCTTATTACTACAACTAACTTAAAATTATAATCGCAAATTGAAATTACTAATTGGAATGATAATTGATACATAGTAAAAGGTGTCTAAAAATATTAAAGCTTACAGGAAAAACTAAATCCCAAATGGAATTAACTTAAAAAGAAACTAAAACTTAAAAAGGCGTCGCAAAATTCTAAAGCACTTAAATCTTAGTCTAAAGAAAAAGCACTTAAGGAATTCTACGGCAAAGCCTAAAAATTTAGAAGTAAAAATAACTATGGCAAAGACTATGAATTAAAACTAAATAGGAGCGAAAAATACAAAAGTTACGCTAAAACGATTAAAAAGGGACAAAATATAAAAATATACAAAAAGTTGTAAAAAGTACAATTTTTATAAAAATATTATTTTTATATTATTTATTTTATTAAACTATTAATTTTGTAATTTATAAAAACTAATTAAAATTTTAAATACAAATTAATTAATATCTAAAATTAATTAATATAATAACCTAAACCCTAATTAGGGTTATAATATTAATAATAATTAATAATATTCCGTAATTAATGCTGGCTGCAGTCTAATCTGGCGTGTCAGATGGGCTCATGCGATCGCATGAGTCCTCAGTTGCCCAGCCATGCGATCGCATGGGCTAGGGTTTCGGGCCATAGAGTGGGCTGCTACAGTACAGGCCGAAATTTAAATTTTTTTTTTTTTTTTTTGCTGTAAAATATAAAATATATTTATTAATTAAATAAAACTTATATTTTTACAAAATAAAAAAAAATAGAAATAAAGAAACTTTATAAAACTTAAATATTTACCAAACTCTAAGAAAAAATATTTATATTTTTCTTTTTCTTTTTTTTTATTTTTGAATATTTAAAACGTATTTTTACAAAAGCGTACTAAAAATAAAAATCTTTTTTTTTTTAATATTAGCGTTGCGCTTCCGGCTTTTAAGCTAGAATGATGTCCCCGGCAGCGGCGCCAAAAATACTTGATGTTTTAGCAGAGTAGTATATAAAATAGCTTATATTTTTACAGAAAATACTATTAAATACGATACAATTTTACACAAGATATTTATTTATTTATAGAATGGATATACTTAAACCTTACTACGACACTTATAGGCAGTGTACCTAATCGTACAGTAGTGTAGTTTTTAGTAAGTCCGGTTCGTTCCACAGGGAATCTTTTTAAACAAAGCTTAACGCTATATTAGTTTACTTTTATAAAAATACAAATATATATATATATATAAGTAATATTATTATTATAAAGGGGGGTTTTTACCGTTTAATGACCGGTTTGTCAATTTTAAAACTTTAGTCGCAGTTAAAACCAAATGTAAAATATTAAAAATAAATACAAGACTTAAATTAAAGCATAAAGTAAATAACGATAATGAAATTGCGAATAATAAAAGTGCGATAAAATAACTTGCGATAATTAAAAAGTACTATAATTAAAAGTGTAATTAAATACAATAACAATAAATAAAAATGCGATAATTAGAAGTGCAATTAAATATAAAATAAAGGAAATTAAATATGAAATAAAAGAATTATGCTTATTTAAACTTCCGAAATCATGATGTTTGACGTGTTGATTTTAGTTTTATGCCCATGGGTTAATTGTCCTTTGTCATGGATTATTTAATATGTCCGTCTGGTTTTTGTCCATAACAGTCCATCAGTCATAAATATAAAGTGCGAGTGTCCTCGTCAAATTAACCTTATACCCGAAGTTAAATATTCCAACTAATTGGGGACTTAAACTGTTACAAGATTTTAATACTTTGTTTAATAATTACACCAGGATGTCGACTGAGTGTAACCCAAGGTTTTAATATTTTGTTATCAATTATACCAAGTGTCCTTGTACATAATTTTACCCCTGTTTTAATTATTCTAGTGGCTATTAATCCATTCCCGTGTCCGGTTAAATGAACGATTATTCGTACATATAAATACCCCGCCCATCGTGTCCGATTGAGTGTATATGGTAATTTATAGGGACGCCCAATTATAAATCTTTATATTAACATTAACAAACTATCATTTAGTTAAACAAATATAAAGCCCATTAATAGCTCATAGTCTAATTTCCACAAGTGTCGTTCTTTTGTCCAAACCCCAATTATGGTACAAAGCCCAATTACCCAATTTTAGTAATTAGCCCAACATCATGATTACTTCGGATTAAATAAGCATAATAATAACTTAGCTACGAGACATTAATGTAAAAAGGTTGAACATAACTTACAATGATTAAAAATAGCGTAGCGTTACACGGACAGAATTTCGACTTACACCCTTACAATATTCGCTAACATACCCTTATTATTAGAATTATAATTAAAATTAAAATTAAAATATAAATTATAAATATATATTTTACGTATATATGGAGAGAAGAGAAAGATATATGATATTTTTGGTGCACCAAAGCTCGATTTTTATAGGCATGTGGGCTGGAACTGGGGCTCATGCGTTCGCATGGATTTATGCCTTCCAGGCCATGCGATCGCATGGCCAGCTGGGGAGGCTCATTTTTGGTTGTTTTCTTCTGCCGACGGTTTTATAAATAATATAATATATTAAATAATTATAAGAATTATTTAAATATTATATTATATTTATGTGCATAGTTAACTTGTAATTTTTAGTCCGTTGCGTCGAGCGTTGAGAGTTGACTCATGTCCCGGTTCTGGATTTTCGAACGTCCTTGCGTATAATTTAATATCTTGTACTTTACGTTTTGAATCTTGTACTCTTGTAATTTCGAGACGTTTCTTATCAATAATTGGAACCTCTTTGATTGTATTTTGTACTTTTGAGCTTTTTGGTCGTTTGCGTCTTCAATTCGTCGAATCTGTCTTTTGTCTTCACCTTTTATTATTTAAACGATAATTACTTGAATTTAGAACAATTGCAACTAAAAGCTTGTCTTTCTTGAAGAATAATGCTATGAAATATATGTTCGTTTTTAGCATTATCACTGGTTAAGTAATGAGTTGTCAAAAGTGATTCTAGATATTTATAAAAGTTATATACGTTTTAATAATAAAGTTCTTTTTAAACTGAAAATGTCTTTATACGTTTGAAAATAGATTAATAGAATATTATGGAAACCAATTCTCCACTAACTTTTGTCTAACTTTCGTAAATGACACTTTTTGTTTTTATTTATAAATAGCTTTACAAATTATTCTGAATATCGTTAAGAGGAATAGATTTTCTCAAATCATAGTGGACCTCTCAACAGAGACTTGTAATTATAATTTAATGTTTCTGATAATTCAATCATTTAATATATTTTTTTTATTTCATCGAAAATCATATTGAAACAAATACGTTCGTGTAAAGTATTATACGTTTAATACTTTATTAATATTCTCAAGTTATAATATATATATACATATACATATCTATTTATATATAACGGTTCGTGAATCGTTGGAATTTGGTCGAGGTTATAATGAATGTATGAACACAGTTTAAAATTCTTGAGATTTAACTTAACAAACTTTGCTTATCGTGTCGGAATAATATAAAGATTAAAGTTTAAATTTGGTCGGAAATTTCCGGGTCGTCACAGAACCCTTTAAATCGGAAGCTCACAACTCAGCCACTAACAAATCCAACTATTACTACGAAGCAGAAAATTTTGGATGTCTATCAATTTAACCACTTAAAATAATTTTTCGTTGAAATTTAAAGAAATTTTAGAGAAGAATTAGAAAATTCTATGTCCTAAAAACTAGAGCGGCAAAAAATAAGAAAGAAAAATAGCGCGTCGAAAAACGTCGAAAAATAAAAGGTCGAAAAATAATAAAAAGAACGTAGCGCGTCGAAACTTAAAAGTCTAAAAATTAAGAATTAAAAGTTGCGTCTAAAAATATTAAAGATTAAAAGGAATTCTATATTCAAAACAGTATAAACTTAAAAAGTACTAAAATATTAAAACGGTGTCGCAAAATTCTAAAGCACCTAAATCTTAGTCTAAAGAATAAGCACTTACGGGATTTTACGGCAAAGCCTAAGAATCTAGAAATAAAAATAACTATGGCAAAAACTATGACTTAGAACTAAATACGAACGAAAAATACAAATATTACGAATAAACGATTAAAAAGGTACGAAATTTTAAAAATAAAACTTAAAGTTGTAAAAATACAATTTTTATAAAAATATTATTTTTAAATTAATATTTTATAAAAGTATTAATTTTATAAGTAATAAAACTAATTAAAACCTAAAAATACAAATTTAATTAACTAAAGCTAATTAATATTTTAATTAAACCCTAATTAATAATAATAATTAATTAAAAACCCTAATTTCGTAATTAATGCTGCAATGTGTGACCTATCAGATACCTCCGCGAGTGCGGAGGCCAACTGGCAAAAAGTACCGCGAGTGCGGATGCAACAGATTCAGATGAGGTACAGGTCGATTTTTATGCAGGTTCAGTGGTTTTATATTTTTTTTTTACTTTTTATGTTTTGTTTTTTAATTTTCTGTTTTTATTTTATAGAAAATGTTTTATAATATAATAAAACTTATATTTTAAATAAAAATCACTTATTAGTATTTTATAACTAAAAATACTTTTTTTAGAGACTTAAAGATATATAGTTTTTATGTTTTTATATTTTTGATATTTAAAACTTATGTAAATATATTTTTACAAAAATAACGTAAAAACTAATTTTTTTTAATAGGGTCTCGCTTCAGCGTTAAGTGTTGTTCCCCAGCAGCGGCGCCAAAAATGCTTGATGTGCGTAGAGGCGTATACAAAATAGTTATATATTTACTACGAAAAACTATTAAATACGATATAATTTTACACAAGTTATTTATTTATTTATAGAGAGGATATACCTAAACCTTGCTACAACACTTATAGGTAGTGTACCTAATCGTACAGTAGTGTAGTTTTTAGTAAGTCCGGTTCGTCCACAGGGAACTCGCCAAGTTTAACGCTATATTTTTAAAACTATATTTGTAAATAAATATATATTACAATTATTATTATAAAAGGGGGTTTTTACCGTTTAATGACCGGTTTGTCGATTTTAAAACTTTAGTCGCAGTTAAAACCTAATGTAAAATATTAAAAATAAATATAACTTAATTTAAAGCGTAAAGTAAATAACGATAATGAAATTGCGATAAATAAAAGTGCGATAAAATAAAATTTGCGATAATTAAAAGGTACGATAAATAAAATGACAATAAATTAAAGTGCGATAATTAAAAGTGCAATTAAATATGAAATATATAAATTATGCTTATTTAAACTTCCGTAATCATGATGTTTGACGTGTTGATTTTAGTTTATTACCATGGGTTAATTGTCCTTTGTCCTGGATTATTCAATATGTCCGTCTGGTTTTTGTCCATAACAGTCCATCAGTCATAAATATAAAGTGCGAGTGTCCTCGTCAAATTATCCTTATATCCGAAGTCAAATATTCCAACTAATTGGGGACTTAAACTATAATTACACCAAGTGTCCTTGTATATAATTCACCCCTGTTTTAATAAGTCCATTAACTATTAATTCATTCCCGTGTCCGGTTAAATGAACGATTATTAGTACTTATAAATATCCCGCCCATCGTGTCCGATCGATTGTATATGGTTATTTATAGGTACGTCCAATTGTAAATCTTTATATTAAATTAACAAACTATCATTTAATTAAACAAATATAAAGCCCATTAATAGCCCATAGTCTAATTTCTACAAGTGTCGTTCTTTTTTCCAAACCCCAATTATGGTACAAAGCCCAATTACCCCGTCTTTAATATTTAGCCCAACATCATGATTACTTCAATTTAAATAAGCATAATAATAACATAGCTACGAGACATTAATTTAACAACAAAATTAAACATAACTTACAGTGGGTGTTATTAGCGTAGCGGTACACGGACAGAGTTTCGACTTACAAAACCTTAAAATATTCGACTAACCTAACCTTATTATTATCACTAACTTAAAATTAAAATTACAAATTGAGATTAATATTTAGAGTGATAATTGATACATATATTATGTATATAGAGTAGGAAATAGAAAAAGATGTAAAAAATTCGATCAGAATGCGCGACTTTTATAGCCCCACATTTCACTGTAAACCTCCGCGAGTGCGGATATTTTGTTCACAAAAGTTCCGCGAGTGCGGAGGTATGGATTACAGCTCATCTCTTGATTTAAACGTGGGCTGCTGTATTTTTTTAATATATATATAATTTATATAATATATATATATATATATATATATATATATATATATATATATATATATATATATATATATATATATATATATATATATATTATATTATATTCTTGTGCATATTTGACTTGTAATTTTTGGTCCGTTGCGTCGCGCACTGAAAGTTGGTTCATGTCTCGGTTCCGGATTTTCGAACGTCCTTGCGTACTATTTAATATCTTGTATTTTGCGTTTTGCGTCTTGTACTCTTGTAATTTTGAGACGTTTCTCATCAATAATTTGAACCACTTTGATTGTACTTTGTACTTTTTAGCTTTTTGGTCGTTTGCATCTCCAAATTGTTGAGTCTGTCTTTTGTCTTCACCTTTTATTATTTAAACGAATATTACTTGTAAATAGAACAATTGCAACTAAAAGCTTGTCTTTCTTGAGAGATAATGCTATGAAATATATGTTCGTTTTTAGCATTATCATAACACTTATATTATAAGGTTATAACATATACGATATTGTGAATTTGCTCGAACATCAACTCTACTTAAGGCCTAGGGTGATCCTTGGTACCACAATGGGACGCTTGTGGATTACGAATGCCAAACTTAGATTTTGGTCAAGAAATCCTGGGCCAACCGGTAACAATTGGTCATTCTGGTGACTCGGTGGTGGAATAGATGTTTGAGTATGGTGCACAATGTCAAACCCGACTATAGTAATCATACACTTAGTTATCTTCACACTTAATAGGTGGTAGACTTATTAAGGACAAATCACTAGTGTTCGACACTAACTTTCTAAAAGTGGAAACTTACTAAAATTGGAAACTTTCTAAAAGTGGAAAACTTTCTAGACATGGCAACTTTCTAAATATGAAAACTTTCTAAAAATGGAAACTTACTAAGGTTATAAACTTAGCGAAACGAACTATACTTAAGTACATACATACTTAAACTTATCTTTAACTTGGGCAAAACACTTAACTACTCTTAAATGTCTTTAGGTTGACTTTCTGCTCATTCATCCAAACTTTCTATTCCGAGAAATAACCATCTCTCTCCTACTTATTAAGGTGAACTCATAGCCCCTCTTACTATTGCGCAACTTATTTAACTTTTTAGGGTGAGACACATGCTACTTTTACTATTTACAATTTACAAAAGTACCAACTGTTAAACTATGCTATACCCGGCTATGTCTGACTAAGTCCCTACCGTGATATTTTTAATTGCTCGTTGAACGCATTCTTAATTATTGGGGGTAGGCCTATCGGGAGTAACGTCCCCGATACAGTTGACCAAGTCATTGTATTACTTAATAATGAAATTAAACCGACAAGGACAGACACAACTTATCATTGGGGCAAACTTTGAACGTTTAGTCTAAATATCATGAATTGGCATAACTTTTTGATCCCTACGAGATCAACTTTTAAGATCTTTGTGATCTTCTTTAACAACTAAAGATCTGTGTGATCTACTTTTGAAAACAAAATCTTGTGGTCTAAAAACAACAATAACTACTTTTGTTAAACCTATGATTTCACTCAACCTTTTTGGTTGACACTTTAGCATGTTTGTCTCGGGTGCTGATTGATCAAGCTTATTTACTTACTGCTTATGTGATGCTACTTAGACTTAGGATCAAGAGATATCGCGTTTATTATTCTTGCATTTGAAACAATTAATTTATTGTAATTTCCATTATAGTATCGACATTTCATTTTTCGCTGTGTACTCAATAAAGTTTATTTTTATCATATAGAATTGTTCTCGTATTAAAATATGTTGGTTTATTTGATATTAGTGACATTTTCTTCCAGACCCTATCTGGAGGACGTCACAGAGTGGTATCAGAGCATAACCAGGCTGTTATAGAGAACCAGGATTGCATCTTTATGTGTGCCTTACTTGTTAGCTAGGATGCCTTAGCAATCTAGGAAACTATAACCTTTCCTGCCTTAGACTTTAAAGCACTTAGGATTGCCTTGTAATCTTAAAACATATGCTTTACAATCTTATCTTAAAACTGATCGAAATCTCTTTCCTAATGTTAGGATGTCTAATTTTCATCAAGCGAATAAAATGACTCTTTTCGAGCCAACATAAAAAGATACTGAAAGGTCTTCCACTGAAAGACCAGTCCAAAGCCCACTTTATGGCCTTGGTGGTCCTCCCTCACCTAATTATAGCCCGAATACTCTACCTACTTCTCTTGATTTTCACCTGACTCAAGGATCTGAAAGCCCTGCTAATTCTACCAACTCTGGCTCTTATCACTCACTGGTATATAAACCGATGAGTACTCCCGAATGGGATGCTCTTCAAGATCTCCCTAACTACGACAGTGACTTCTCAAATTATGAGCCGGAAGAAGAGCCTATTGAAGAATCATCTGAAAACTCAACTCTAAAGAGAAAGCAACCCGAACCCGATACTACCGGTGAAACCAGTCCATTATTTTGTAATAACATGGAGCACATAATGGTGAAGCGTGATATCAACAACCTTCAGAGTAGTTGTGAGAAGAATAGAGAGTATAGCAGACGCCATGTTGCTCGGATAGCAGTGCATCTAAACAACCTGGAGAAAGAAAACAAAATTTTGAAGGAAATCATCAAAGAGTCCTTCGACTCTGAAACCGAAAGGCTAGAGAAACTTGTGAAGAATAACATGGACAAAGTGATGGAGAAAGTGATGGCTGAGAAAGAGAAGAAATGAAGCGTATCTTGTTCTTTGTTTTCCTATTTATTTATTTTCCATTTTCCTATCTATGTAAAGGCTATGCCTTAAACTATTCCAATTTCCAACTCGTGTAATAAAGGCTTATTTAATGCCTCGATCTTAATAAAATAAAGTGTTTCGTTTATATCATATTCATCTTTATCTCGCTTAAAAATTTTCAAACTTATGACCTATCGGATTTATCAAACTTCTATACACCCTTATGTAATGAAGAATCATGGTCCGTCCAACCGTACCAACTCTTACCACGATGTTTCGTAACTTTCTCGTTTGACCATGTCCATCTCATAACTTTCACAACTTCCATAACTTTCAAAGATATGAAAGTTGACCAAGTCAATAAAGACTGCAACTTAAAACTAGCCAACCATGACTCGAGAAGTTTGTAACTGATAGGTCAGATCATGATGAGATTGAGAGAAATGATAAGATAGAGTGAGATTCGGTATATAGGAAGGAGACTCGGTATGAGAGAGAATCGGTAAAATTACATTTCACAGCTTCTAGAACTCATTTACAATGCAATGACTATCTAATTAGGACTACTTAGGTTCCTTATATAGCCCTCTTCTAAGGAACCTTCATTTAAGCTTAATTCACATTAACACTATACAACTTCGGGGTCCTAACAATCTCCCCCTTAGTGTTAAATGTGAACTTTACAATATAATCCTATCAAAAACATCTAAAGGAACTTTGTTCCTCTGAAGTGAACTTTAGATTTGAATCCCTTGAGATTCTCATATCTTCGTATATTCACTCTTGTCTTGAGACAACTTTTCAATCTTGTGAGAATGTACTTGACAATCTCATTATCTTCAGTTGAATAGCAGTTATTGATCAGTCTCCATCTCATGTATTTGAAAGCATACATCAACGTTCCGTCTGAGTATCTTCTGAAATCTGAGACTCTGATGAAGATCTTTGTATAGTGAGAATTGACAAATGCAAACCCATATGGACAGTCACTCACTTCAAGTAAGGACATGTATCTTAGCTCTTCAATCACTTGATTTGGCGGTTTGATTCCGAGCTTTTTGTGTCCAGATTCCAATCCCATTTGAAAATCATGAACAGACATCCATCTCATCGAATCAAGAATAAACCTGTAGACTGCCTTCATTGCAGTAGCATGATAAGTTGTTGCAGATTCATTTAAGTTAATCAAATAACTGTAAATGAAAATAATGTCGTCCATCTTTAGTTTATCAAAATCCGCTTCTGAAAACTGATAATCCTCATCACCCATTCTTGTAACTTGAAACAATGGCATCTTCACTTCATCCTTATTAATCACCAAAATCTTATTTATGCCTTTGATCTCTGAATTCCGCTGAATTTGAAGTTTCTCTTCATTCTTCAATTTGAATTTATTGTGAACACTCAGATAAGCATTGAGATATTCTGGTTTCTTATGATATTTCCATGCACCCAGAACACTCATTGATACAGAAAGGACAAGATCAGAATCACCATAGATTCTATTCGCTTGTTGTTCAATGAATGGTGAACGAAGAATCTTTTTCTCTTCATCCTCACTTAGTTGGTAATCAGCATCACGCTCAAGAACAATCTCTGCAGTTTGAAATGGAACATTCAAATCAGGAGGAGTCGTAGTATCTTCTTTGCCATTACAGAAAATCTCCTTTTCGAAGTGTATTCCAAATTCATCAGTTGGAGATGTCAAGTTAACAAATTGATGATCATTGAATTCATTGGCTATACTCGATGACCCCTTCAAAATATCTTCAATGTTGTCAAAGTTTTGATTGTTCTCTTGAGATGACTTATTCTCTGATTGATCAGCTGTATCCATAATCATTAACATCCCTGAGTCACCCTCTCTCTGACTTTCTGATTCATCTAGAAAACTTTCACACTGGATTTCCTCAATTTCATCACTACTGGAATTAGATATATCAACAACATCTTTATCCTTCTGTTGACTAGATGTACCAGCTTCATAACCACTGGACCTATGACCACTTTGTCTATTCTCCCCCTCATGAAGATTGTCGGGATCGAAATCATCATGATCAGGCATGTGAATTGGTCCAGGTGACTTGCATGGAGAGTGATGTCGTGCGAGGTGTATATAAAATAGCTTTATATTTTACAAGGAAATACTATTAAATACGATACAATTTTATACAAGATATTTATTTATTTATAGAATGGATATACTTAAACCTTGCTACAACACTTATAGGCAGTGTATCTAATCGTACAGTAGTGTAGTTTTTAGTAAGTCCGGTTCGTTCCACAGGGAAAATCTTTAAACAAAGCTTAACGCTATATTAGTTTACTTTTATAAAAATACAAATATATATATATATATATATATATATATATATATATATATATATATATATATATATATATATATATATATATATATATATATATATAAAGTAATATTATTATTATAAAGGGGGGTTTTTACCGTTTAATGACCGGTTTGTCGATTTTAAAACTTTAGTCGCAGTTAAAACCAAATGTAAAATAATAAATAAATACAAGACTTAATTTAAAGCGTAAAGTAAATAACGATAATGAAATTGCGATAAATGAAAGTGCGATAAAATAAACTTGCGATAATTAAAAAGTACGATAATTAAAAGTGCAATTAAATACAATAACAATAAAAATGCGATAATTAGAAGTGCAATTAAATATAAAATAAAGGAAATTAAATATGAAATAAAAGAATTATGCTTATTTAAACTTCCGTAATCATGATGTTTGACGTGTTGATTTTAGTTTTATGCCCATGGGTTAATTGTCCTTTGTCCTGGATTATTTAATATGTTCGTCTGGTTTTTGTCCATAACAGTCCATCAGTCATAAATATAAAGTGCGAGTGTCCTCGTCAAATTATCCTTATACCCGAAGTTAAATATTCCAACTAATTGGGGACTTAAACTGTAACAAGATTTTAATACTTTGTTTAATAATTACACACCAGGATGTCGACTGAGTGTAAATCAAGGTTTTAATACTTTGTTAACAATTATGCCAAGTGTCCTTGTACATAATTTCACCCCTGTTTTAATAATTCTAGTGACTATTAATCCATTCCCGTGTCCGGTTAAATGAACGATTATTCGTACATATAAATACCCCGCCCATCGTGTCCGATTGAGTGTATATGGTAATTTATGGGTACGTCCAATTATAAATCTTTATATTAACATTAACAAACTATCATTTAGTTAAACAAATATAAAGCCCATTAATAGCCCATAGTCTAATTTCCACAAGTGTCGTTCTTTTGTCCAAACCCCAATTATGGTACAAAGCCCAATTACCCAATTTTATTAATTAGCCCAACATCATGATTACTTCGTTTTAAATAAGCATAATAATAACTTAGCTACGAGACATTAAATTAAAAAGGTTGAACATAACTTACAATGATTAAAAATAGCGTAGCGTTGCACGGACAGAATTTCGAATTACACCCTTACAACATTCGCTAACATACCCTTATTATTAGGATTAAAATTAAAATTAAAATTAAAATATAAATTATAAATATAAATATTACGTATATAGATATAGAGAGATTGATATATTGGATTAAAATTCGTCGAACTGCGTTGGCTTTTATAGGGAATTGAGTCCAGGGGAACTTCTCGAGTCGCGGCCATTTCCTCCTTCAAACTCCACGTGTCGCGGAGTTTGAAATTCCAGCTCACAACTTTGGCTTATTTCTTTGCTGACGGTTTATTTTATAAATATAATATATATATAATTAATATAATTAATTATATATTATATTTTTAGTCCATTGCGTCGAGCGTTGAGAGTTGACTCATGTCCCGGTTCCGAATTTTCGAACGTCCTTGCGTACAATTTAATATCTTGTACTTTGCGTTTTGAATCTTGTACTCTTGTAATTTCGAGACGTTTCTTATCAATAATTGGAACCTCTTTGATTGTATTTTGTATTTTTGAGCTTTTTGGTCGTTTTTGTCTTCAATTCGTAGAATCTGTCTTTTGTCTTCACCTTTTAATATTTAAACGAATATCACTTGTAAATAGAACAATTGCAACTAAAAGCTTGTCTTTCTTGGGGAATAATGCTATGAAATATATGTTCGTTTTTAGCATTATCAAATATTCCCACACTTGAGCGTTGCTTGTCCTCAAGCAATATAGTCTTGAAATACTAGAATCCCTTCTTTATTCTTCACACTTTGTACATCAGTGATTTCTTTACGGCGGTATAAACAATGGTAGTAACGTTGTGGTTTACAGTCCCATATGACTATAAAAATTTAGATCCTTTAAGGAAATTGGATCTTTATGAAAAATTTGATCTTTTGAAAATTAAATCTAGCTTTTACCCTAGATAAGTTTTCCAGAATAACCCTTCACCGGTGTTTGCAAGTTCTTTTTGTGGGTTTGGTGGGTTTCAGATTTGAAAATTTTAGCTCAAAACTTGCGGTTTTGTGTCACCCACTTGCTAACCTTGTATTAGGAAAGCAACATGTCCAGTTTACTTGCTCCGTATATTACCTTTCGATAAATTACCGTCCGGTTGTAAAGGAAAGCGTTGAACAAGCAACTGTTAAGGCAATGTCCTCTGACATGCTTTTAATTATGGTCTTTTAACGTGTCGGACGCATTACTATCCTTGGTAGGAGCAATAGTAAAGCTCACCCTTATAATTTTTCCGGTCTGGCACAAGGTCCTGTCTTCGACCATGCTATGCAACCACCGTTCTTACGGTTGACACCTGATTTAGTTAAGGTGACCTAATGAATTTCAGGTGAATTCCTAGGATTTTATGTTCAATGGTAATGAACGCATTGAAAACGGGTTTTCAGAAAACAAATCGGTTTATAATTTGATCAAAATATTTTCTCGTTCAAGCTCGAGTTTAGATATCATTGAATTCCATGAGTTTGAATTCTCAATCTTTAAGGTCAATCTCAAGGATTGAGTAATATCAGGCTTAAAAGCTGATTTTTGATCTTTTAAGGAGATTATCCTTTCTGGGGATCTGATTCATTAGTCTTATCAAGCTAATTTGCATGGCGCCCTCCCCATTTTACGAGACATATCCTCTCATGGTTAGGATAAGTCTGACCACATGGCAACCCTGTTTGATGCTGAGGTCCGTGGATTTCCTGCTGATTTTAGTGATGACTTTTCTAGATTTTTCGTCAACCTACAGCTGGTCTGGACGACAACTTCCTGACCTAAATCAAGAAGCGCGTTTCTTTTTCGGAAGACTTTACTTCCTTTTAATGATGGAATTGATTCATCGTGTAGATCCATCTCTTCTTTTCTTTCATCGGGTAAAACAGTTTAGTTTAGTCCAAAGCAAAAGTATTTTCAGTTATTTGTTACAGAAATATGTGACATATGTTTAAGATAACTTGGTAATTTTTCCCACACTTGGCTTTTATTTTCCTTTTTATTGTCCTCTATTCCATTTTAAATGAATTCTAATATTTTGGTTTGTTTCTCAATTTATGTCCTTTCCAAGGTAACAATAATTTCGGTGTTAACACCTAGTTTTATCGTTCATAAATATGTATAAACATGATTTTGAGTTCATTTAATTGAAAATTTTAAAAATTTTTACTAGAATTGGGTAGTCAGTATATAAGACTAGGGCTGTTCTTTTATTATCAGAGAGCACTAGATTCTAATACAACTACTACTTTACTAGTATTTCTAATGGTAACCAAGTGTATAAAGTAAAAATTTTAAAATCCGAAAGAATTTAACCCCTTCCCACACTTAAGATCTTGCAATGCCCTCATTTGCAAGAAATCAGTAACAATTTAAATTATTGAGGGTGATTTGTGTGAAAATGATTAAATTTTACCAAAGTTTCCAAACATATTGGCGTTTGTTTGCTGAATGATAAATGGTGCATATCATTTGTTCATTCCGTCTTGTTGTTATATCACATTTATTTTACATCTTTTCGTCAAAATTAGTTGCTTTTGCTGAACTTAATGCCAGTCTTTAAAAATGCGTTGTTTTACCCTGTTGTGTACATAAAATAAACTGCAAACATATATACATATTTTTGAAGTTTGGTATATTACCCCACATTCAAAAATTATTAAAATCTAATAATAAAATTTAGAAAATTATAAAAACTAATACAAATCCAACATAAGTATTAAATGTATCAACATTACAAATTATAAAATAAATAAAACTAAGTAGACTATGGATGATACTGATACCAGTAGGGGTTCCATGCATAACCATATGTGTTATAAAATGCTTCGGCTGGGTTATACGTAGGATACGGTGGTTGGATCTCTATAGACCAGGGAGGGAATATGGGCGTTGGGGTAGGAATATAGTTTCTACCTATATGTTGGCAATAAGCTATGATTTGGTTTTGATGAACTTGCCAATCTTCAAATGCTCTATGTCTAGCATTTTCATACTCTTGTGAAGCTATAAACCTTTGCATTTCTGCCATTTCATTTCCCCCTCCTACATTACCTTGCTGTTGGTTTCTCTCAACCTGTGGATGTCTACCATTATAACGTACTGCGGCGTTATTTCGCCTCTTCAAAACTTTAGCACCATGGTATAGATTTAAACCTATTGTATCTTGGGGTTCTGGTTCTTCGACTAATAATCCCCCCGACTTATATCCACATTGAGATATTCAGCAATTAAAGTAATAAATATACCACCTCCTATTATGCTATGCGGTCTCATCCCCCTAACCATAGCTAATAAATAATAACCCACACAATATGGTATACTTACAGCGCTTTGTGGGTCTCGAATACACATGTGGTAAAACAAATCCTGTTCATTTACCTTTTCCTTATTCTTACCTCTTTGTGTAATCGAATTAGCTAAAAATCTATGAATTACTCTTAACTCTGCTCTATCTATATCCAAATAAGAGTAATTTCCCCCTTTGAATCGGTGATGGCTAGTCATTTGACTCCATACACCATGTGTATCAAAATTCTCATCTATCTTCCTACCGTTTAGTATCAACCCTCTACAATCGGCAGACGCTAACTCCTCAGGCGTATATATACGTAAGGCCTGAGCCATGTCTAGTAAAGACATGTATCGCATTGAACCTCCTAACAAAAATCTAATAAAAGATCAATCGGTTAAACTAGCTACCCGATCATTTAACTCTATACTACACAACAATTCTTCACACCATACTTTATATACAGGTCTACGCATGTTGAATAACCGTACCCAATCGTTGAAAGTAGAATTACCATACCTCTGTGCAAGTAATTGCCTAATTGGCCCGGCCAATTCTACAGCTTCTAATGGTCCCCATTCTATGACCCTAGGTACCTCAACAGCTTTAGAATGAAGAGTATGCAATCCTCTTTGGTATTTTGGATAATCTATCCAACGTCTGTCAAATCTCAAGTTCGGGTGCAAATCTTCTAAGTGCATATCAGAAAATGTCATTACTGGATGAGGTATATCTTGCTTGTAGTAGTTATCCACCTCCTGTTGGTCCGCATTCTCAGGAGGAGCATTGCGAGCTTGGGATGAAGATTCACCCCTTTCAGTCTGCAAAACACATCAAACACAATTTTTGTGCATCCAGATATGCATTAGTGTCAGCAAAATCATCAATCAAAATAATTACAATAACATGTCCAATTTATATCAAACTTATGCTCATTTTCATATTTTTATCAAATCTACACTTTTTCAAATAAGCATATACGAAAATGTTCTCCAAGTTCATAAGCATTCAACTCAAATAACATGTCAAAATAATCATTACTAGCAATTAAACAAGTCTCAATTGGCATTATCTCTCAAAAATCAAGTTCATGAATTTTAGACTTGAAAAAGTCTACTAAAATTCTCAAAATCATGTTTAGGCTCAAAGTTTGGATCATTTAACTACCTAAACATGTTACACTACTTAATTTAGCAACAATTCATGATAAAAATCGGCCATAACTTGTTTATATCAAAAAGCCCAAAATTGCTCAAGAACGCAAATCCTAAATTACTCAAAATTTGAAGTTTAAGGCTTCTAATCATGTTAAATAGCATCAATCTAGGTTATACAAGCATAATACATAAGCAATTTAAGCATAATTACACTAAAAAGCATCAAAATCGAATTGGGTATAAAATTGCTCAAGAACACCAATTTTCGGATTAAATGGTGTTTAGGTGTAGAAATTTACCTTTTTTCTTGAGTAATTCCTTGATAGCATCCTTCTTAACATGATTTTAGTAAAAGATTTGATGATTAACGGTGAAAATTGTGAATTTGGGAGTGTTTTCTCGGGTTTTTTCGGGTTTATTTCGCAGTTTGATTTTGTGGTGTGTGCAACTGATCTGTTCGTTCAGCTTTTTATTTTTTATGGATTTTGTAAGCTCCGCGAGTCGCGGCATATTTACCCTTCAAACTCCGCGAGTCGCGAGGTTTGATATTTTTTTTTTTTAAAAAGGTTTTTTTAAATGTTTTTGGCAAACTTTAAGTCAATAAGATTAAAAATAATGATAATAAAATTTCTCGTCCCTCCTTCGGGTAAAGCAATTTCGGTTCAAAGACCTAGTCTTCAACTTACGACGAATTTTAAAAATCATATTTTTAACATAACGAAATAAAGTAAATTTTTGTTTTTAAATTCACACCAAACTTAAATTTAAAATTGCATAAAATTAAGAATTCATATAATAAAAATTAAAAATTCACACCAAACTTATATTATATTTTTGTTTTTAAACATACAAACTTATATTAAAAAGATTAATTTTTCAAATATTTACAATTTTAAATATATTGATTTTACAAAGTTTACTATATTAATTTAAGATTTATATATTAATTTTAAAAACAAAGTAAAAATAAAATTAAAAATCTTTTTAGCTTTTTATCCCACTTTAATCAATCAAATATTATCAAAAATATACGCCCCTCTTTTCGGTAAAGTAATTTCGATTCCATGACCTAATTTAACTCATGACGAATTTTTGAAATATTTTGGGTTGATTGATGAAAGATATTTATACCTTAAGAATAAACGTTAAATTTCGCAGTGATGTAATAAATTTTTGTATGGTATCAATAATTTCGGTCGCCAAACCTAATTTTATTTAATATCAATTTAATACTTTATAGCGAACAAATTAGCGTTTATTATCAAAAGGTCAAAAATAAAAATAAAAATAAAAACAAAAAACTGTACAGACTTACCTGTGAGATAGTATTCTTAGTTATATGATCTATCCCATTCATAAGATAGTCGGTTTAATTGGTTTTCCATGGCTACATAGGCGTAACCTCGAGCATTCAGTGTTTTTTCTTCTAAACATATGAACGGTCCGTCTCTACATAAAGTAACAAATCCGGTGTTTGAATAGGTTTGATTATTTGAACATTTACCTCCATGTGACCATTTTCCGCATTTGTGACATCTTTCAAGGTGTCGTGCTCTTCTTTTCGCTGCGGATTTTGATTTTCCTTTACCAAATTGTAACTTATTATCTTCACATCTGGATTCTTTTCTTACTCCGTCCAATCTTTCTCTGATTACTGATACTATTTCACTCGGTAGTGTGTCATTATTACGTTTAGTGATCAAAGCGTGTAGCATTAGACCATGGTTTAGTTCACAGGCAGTCTTCATTTCCTAAAAAAAATAAAAATTCAGAATGGGGGGAGAAGACTAGTTCTTTAGGGTCTGCTAGGGAAAGACCATTCGGGTTCCATTTTCGAGAACTACACGAAAACAGACAATCTAACTATAACAGAAATACATAAAATCCTTTAAAGACTTGATTCTCCCCACACTTAGTTAGCTGTGGTATCGAAATTGTGATTAGCTTCGTTGTCGATTTCCATTGGACTATCTATGTAATGTTTAACTCTGTGACCATTAACTTTAAATTCAATCCCATTTGAATTTATTAACTCTACTGTTCCGTATGGGAAAACTCTTTTGACTATGAATGGTCCAGACCATCTTGATTTCAATTTTCCAGGAAATAGCTTGAATCGTGAATTGAAAAGAAGAACTCTATCTCCTTCTTTAAATTCGTTTAAACTTCTGATTATTTTATCATGCCATTTCTTCGTTCTTTCTTTATAGATTAACGAATTTTCGTATGCTTCATGTCTTAATTCTTCTAATTCGTTTAGTTGACTTAATCGTAGACGTCCAGCTTCATGTAACTCAAGATTACATGTCTTCAAAGCCCAAAATGCTTTGTGTTCAATTTCTACTGGAAGATGACATGCTTTTCCATAAACGAGTCTAAAAGGTGTGGTTTCAATTGGAGTTTTGTAGGCTGTTCTAAAAGCCCAGAGTGCATCCTCCAATTTAATGGACCATTTCTTCGGATTTGATTCTACGGTTTTCTCTAGAATACGTTTTAAAGCTCGGTTGGTATTTTCAACTTGTCCACTTGTTTGTGGATGATATGCGGTGGAGATTTTATGAGTTACTCCATATCTTTTAAGAACTTTCTCAAGTTGATTATTACAGAAATGAGTACCCCGATCACTTATTAAAGCTTTCGGTGTTCCAAACCTTGCAAAAAGACGTTTTAAAAAGTTGACTACAACTCGTGCATCATTAGTTGGGAGAGCTTGTGCTTCCGCCCATTTAGATACATAATCAATGGCTACGAGAATATAGGGATTATTATGAGATTTTGGAAATGGACCCATAAAGTCAATACCCCAAATGTCAAATACTTCACATACTTGTATAACATTTTGTGGCATTTCATCACGTTGACTTATTTTTCCGGCCCTTTGACATGCATCACAGGATTTGCAAAGAAGGTGTGCGTCTTTGTAAATTGTAGGCCAATAGAATCCAGCTTCATAAACTTTTCTTGCTGTTAATTGAGGCCCATAATGCCCTCATGTTGGTCCTGTGTGACAATGGTTTAAAATTTTACTAGCTTCATCTCCGAATACACATCGGCGTATTATTCCATCAGGACAACTTTTAAACAGATGTGGATCTTCCCAGAAATAGTGTTTTATATCACTGAAGAATTTCTTTCGTTTTTGGTACGACAATCCTTTTTCAAGGAATCCGCAAACTAAGTAGTTTGCATAGTCTGCAAACCATGGGATTTTATTATAATCTATCTTCAATAGATATTCATCAGGAAAGTTGTCTTGTATGGCCGATTCATTTAGAGCTTCTAATTCGGGATTTTCAAGACGAGAAAGATGATCAGCGACGAGATTTTCTGCTCCTTTTTTATCTCGGATTTCAATATTGAACTCTTGTAAGAGTAAGATCCAATGGATTAATCTTGGTTTAGCATCTTGTTTCGAAAATAGGTATCTAAGAGCAGAATGGTCGGTATAGACCACCGTTTTTGCTAGAACGAGATATGAACGAAATTTGTCAAAAGCAAAGACAATAGCAAGGAGTTCTTTTTCAGTAGTTGTATAGTTCGTTTGTGCTCCTTGTAACGTCTTACTAGCATAATATATAGGTTGAAATCGTTTTTCAATCCTTTGTCCTAAAACGGCTCCCATTGCAAAATCACTTGCATCGCACATTAGTTCAAACGGTAGATTCCAATTTGGTGTTATCATGATCGGCGCATTAGTGAGTTTCTCTTTAAGAATATTAAAAGATTTGATACATTCATCTGAAAAGATGAATGGAGCATCCTTTTCTAGGAGTTTATTCATAGGAGTGGCAATTTTAGAAAAATCTTTTATGAAACATCGGTAAAAACCGGCATGCCCTAGAAAACTCCTAACTCCTCTAACATTGGTGGGATATGGAAGTTTAGCAATTACATCTACTTTAGCTCAATCCACTTCAATTCCTTCTTTTGAAATTTTATGTCCAAGAACGATGCCTTCTTTAACCATGAAATGGCATTTCTCCCAATTAAGTACTAGATTTGATTGTTCGCATCTAATAAGCATTCGTTCCAGATTAACTAGACATGATTCAAATGTATCACCGAAGACTGAAAAGTCATCCATGAAAACTTCCATGCATTCTTTTATCATGTCGTGAAAAATCGCCATCATACACCTTTGAGAGGTTGCAGGGGCGTTGCAAAGTCCAAATGGCATGCGTTTGTAAGCAAAAGTACCATAAGGGCACGTGAATGTGGTTTTCTCTTGATCTTCGGGTGCTATTGGAATTTGAAAATATCCGGAAAATCCATCTAGAAAACAATAGTAACTATTTCCGGCTAATCTTTCCAACATTTGATCAATGAAAGGTAAGGGAAAGTGATCTTTTCTGGTGGTGTCATTTAATTTTCTATAATCAATACACACACGCCATCCTGTTACAGTCCTAGTAGGAATAATCTCATTTTTTTCATTTGTAATGACAGTCATGCCACCCTTCTTAGGCACGCATTGAACTGGGCTTACCCATGGACTATCAGAAATTGGATATATTAAACCTGCATCTAGTAGTTTAATAATTTCTTTCTTAACTACATCTTGCATATTCAGATTTAGTCTTCGTTGGCGTTGCACATACGTTTTATGACCTTCTTCCATAAGAATTTTATGTGTGCAATACGAAGGACTTATTCCTTTAATATCATGAATCTTCCATGCAATGGCTGGTTTATGAGCTTTCAACACAGAAATGAGTTGTGATTTCTCATTTTCAGTAAGAGAAGACGATATTATTACAGGTAATTCAGATTCACCATGTAAATAAGCGTATTCCAAATGGTTTGGAAGTGGCTTTAACTCTAATTTCGGAGGTTCTTCTATCGATGATTTATATCGATATCTGTCTTCTTCTTTTAGCATTTGAATTTCTTCTGTTGTTGGTTCATATCCATTAGCTATAAGTGTAGCTAATATTTCAGCTTCATTAATTGGTTCAGTTCCTTCTCCTAAAGAACATTCTCCTGTTCCTTGTAATTCTAGAAATTCTTCTAATAATTCTGCATGTGCATCTATAGTTTGAATATAATAACATGTATCATCTGCAGATTGTGGTTGTTGCATTGCTCTATCAACTGAAAAGGTAACACTCTCGTCCTCTATACTTAGGGTCAATTTCTTACCGAACACGTCTATCATTGCTTTAGCCGTGTTTAAGAATGGTCTTCCTAATATGAGAGGAACTTGAGAATCTTCTTCCATGTCCAGAACAGCAAAATCTACTGGAAATACTAAAGTACCAACTTTAACTAGCATGTTCTCCATTATCCCTCTAGGATATTTTATTGATCGATCGGCTAGCTGTATGCTTATTCTGGTTGGTTTCAATTCTCCAAGGTCCAATTTAGCGTATAGTGAATACGGCATTAAATTTATACTAGCACCTAAGTCTGCCAATGCTTCTATTGAACTAAGACTACCCAGAAAATATGGAATTGTGAAACTTCCTGGATCAGATAGTTTTTCTGGTATCTTATTCAACAGCACTGCTGAACAATTAGCGTTCATAGTAACGGCCGAGAGTTCTTCCATTTTCTTTCTATTTGAGATTAGATCTTTCAAGAATTTAGCATATCTAGGCATTCCTGAAATCACATCAATGAAAGGAAGATTTACATTTATCTGTTTAAACATATCCAAGAATTTGGATTGCTCGGCTTCAAGTTTCTCTTTCTTCATTTTACTCGGGTAAGGAAGTGGTGGTTGGTATGGTTTAACATAAGGTTTAGCCTTAACTGTGTTATCTTCATTAACCTTTTCAACTACCGGTTCTTTTTCCTTATCTTGATCAGGTTGTGGTTCTTGTGGAGTAGGAATTGCTTCATCAGAAGTTACAGATATTTCAGGTGGTTTAAGTGTTGTACCACTTCTTGTGGTAATAGCTTTAGCTGTTTCATTCCGGGGGTTAGCATTTGTATCACTAAGTAAACTTCCCGGTTTTCTTTCACCTATTAACCTTGCTAGGTTACTTTCTTCTTGTTCCAGATTTTGAATAGAAGCTTGTTGATTTCTAAATGCTTGAGCATTTTGTTCATTAGTTTGTTTTGAGGTGTGAAAAACTGCGTTTGAGTTTCAACTAGCTTCGTCATCATATCTTCTAAATTTGGCTTTTTATCATCGGGTTGTGGTGGTTTGTTTTGAAAATTAGGTCTTTGCTGATTGTTATTATTGTTGGATACTTGTTGATTGCTAGGACCTTGTTGGTTGTTGTATGGAATATTTCGGTTATAGTTCTGGTTTTGATTGTAGATCGGTCTTGGCGGTTGATAATTATTCTGATAATTATTTCCAGGCCTTTGGTTTATGTATGAAATATTCTCTCTTTGTTCCATTGTTAATTCAATACTGAGACAATCTTTTGTCAAATGTGGTCCTCCACACTGCTCACAACTAATTCGTATTGAGTGAATATCCTTAGTCATCTTTTCCATTCGTCTTTCGACAGCATCTATCTTTGCGAAAATGGAATCTAAGTCATGGCTAGAATCGGCTCTAGTTGCTTTAGATGATCTAACGATATCTTTTTCTTGGTGCCATTCATGTGAGTGGGAAGCAGTGTTATCAATAATTTTATAAGCATCAGTTTCTGTTTTCTTCATAATAGAACCACCAGCTGCTATATCGATGTCTTTTCTTGTAGTGATGTCGCATCCTTGGTAGAATATTTGTAATATTTGACAGGTGTCTAAACCATGTTGCGGACATCCTCTTAATAACTTTCCAAATCTTGTCCACGCCTCATATAGAGTTTCATTTGGCTTCTGTGTGAACGTAACAATTTCTCCTTGAAGTCTTACGGCTTTAGATGTCGGAAAGAATTGTTTAAGAAATTTTTCAACTAAAACGTCCCATGTATCAATCGCCCCTTCAGGTAACGATTCCAACCAATCTTTGGCTTCTCCCTTTAAAGTCCAGGGAAATAACATGAGATATATCTGTTCATCCTCCACTTCTCGGATTTTAAATAGAGTGCAGATCCTATTAAAGGTACGAAGATGTTCATTTGGATCTTCCTTCGGCGCACCACTAAATTGGCATTGATTAGTCACCATGTGTAGAATTTGTCCTTTGATTTCATAATCTGGCGCATTAATGTCTGGATGAGTAATTGCGTGACCTTGGCCAGTACGTTTAGCTCTCATTCGGTCTTCCATACTTAAAAGTTCCAGATTCTCCATAATTGAATTTGTTGAATCGGAATCACTAGAGGATTCTGATTTAATGGTTCGTTCCTCAACAATCTCTGTTTGAATGATTGGTGGTTCCGGAGGAAAATTTAATGGTTCAGGATCTATGAATCGTCCCTGAATATTCTCCGGATTCTCAATTGTGAGGTCGGGTTCAAAAAATGGATTATCGGAAATTTGAATTGGAGTACTTGGTTGACTGGATGACGATTCTAAAGAAAAATCAACGGCGGTAATATTTGCTAAATGTCTTGATCTAGTTACAGGTGGTGAACGTACAAAAGGTGGTGAACGTCTTGCTCGGTGCATTCACTGAATATCCTATTAGTTTTTAAAAAGGAAAGAAAAATTATATAAGTTATCCAATTAATAGACTTTTCTGATTTTGCCCACGTTTCGAATAGCCAAAAGATGTAGCAGAGGGGCAGGATTCGTTTGGTCTCAATATAATTGAGGACTGTTTGGCTCCAATAACCCGGTCCACGTACAAATCCAACTATTACTACGAACCAGAAAATTTTGTTGTCTATCAATTTAACCACTTAAAATAAATTTTCGTAATTTTAAGAAATTTAGATAAGAAGTAGAATAAAAATCTATGTCCTAAAACTAGAATGACGAGAAATAAGAAAGAAAAAGAGCGTGTCGGAAAAAGATCGAAAAATAAAAATAAGAAAGAAAAAGAGTGACTTATAGAACTTAAAAACACTAGACTAACCCAACCTTATTACTATCACTAACTTAAAATTATAATCGCAAATTGAGATTACTAATTGGAATGATAATTGATACATAGGTAAAAGGTGTCTAAAAATATTAAAGCTTACAACAAAAACTATATCCCAAATGGCAATAACTTAAAAAGAAACTAAAACTTAAAAAGGCGTCGCAAAATTCTAAAGTACCTAAATCTTAGTCTAAAGAAAAGGTACTTAGGGGATTTTACGGCAAAGCCTAAAAATCTAGAAGTAAAAAATAAGTATGGCAAAAACTATATCTTAAAACTAAATACGAGCGAAAAATACAAATATTACGCTAAAACAATTAAAAAGGGACAAAATATAAAAATATACAAAAAGTTGTAAAAATTACAATTTTTATAAAAATATTATTTTTATATTATTTATTTTATTAAACTATTAATTTTATATTTTAATTAAACTAATTTAACTAAAATACAATTTAATTTAAAAACTTAAAACTAATTATAATAATAAATAAGTAATTAGGGTTAATAATAATAAATAAATAATAATTACCCCGTATTTAATGCTGATTAGGGTTTCTGTCGGCGTGTCAGAGTGTCTCCGCGAGTCGCGGTATTCGAAGCTGCAAACTCCGCGAGTCGCGGGGTTCCAATTTTCAGATGACAGGTTGATTAAAATTCGACGCTTTTTTTTTTATATTCTGTTTTATATTTTCTGTTTAAATAAAAACATTTATATAATAAAAACTTATATTTAAAAACTAAAATAAAAATAGAACTACTTTATAATTTTAAAAATATCTTAAAAATAGATTTATATATATATTAATTTTTTTCGGTTTTTTTTATGTTTTAAATAAAAATATTTAAATAAAACTTATATTTTTATAAAATAAAAATAAATAAACTTTATAAAACTTAAATATTTAACAAAATCTTAAAAAATATATAAATTTTTGTTTTCTTTTTATATATTCGAATAATTAAAAACGTATTTTTACAAAAGTGAATTTTAATAAAAGTAAACTAAAAATAAAAATCTTTTTTTTTTTTTAAAAATTTAGCGTTACGCTTCCGGCTTTTAAGCTAGATTGTTCCCCAGCAGCGGCGCCAAAAATATACTTGATGTCGTGCGAGGTGTATATAAAATAGCTTTATATTTTACAAGGAAATACTATTAAATACGATACAATTTTACACAAGATATTTATTTATTTATAGAATGGATATACTTAAACCTTGCTACAACACTTATAGGCAGTGTACCTAATCGTACAGTAGTGTAGTTTCTAGTAAGTCCGGTTCGTTCCACAGGGAAAATCTTTAAACAAAGCTTAACGCTATATTAGTTTACTTTTATAAAAATACAATATATATATATATATATATATATATATATATATATATATATATATATATATATATATATATATATATATATATATATATAAGTAATATTATTATAGAATGGATATACTTAAAACTTTAGTCGCAGTTAAAACCAAATGTAAAATAATAAATAAATACAAGACTTAATTTAAAGCGTAAAGTAAATAACGATAATGAAATTGCGATAAATGAAAGTGCGATAAAATAAACTTGCGATAATTAAAAAGTATGATAATTAAAAGTGCAATTAAATACAATAACAATAAAAATGCGATAATTAGAAGTGCAATTAAATATAAAATAAAGGAAATTAAATATGAAATAAAAGAATTATGCTTATTTAAACTTCCGTAATCATGATGTTTGACGTGTTGATTTTAGTTTTATGCCCATGGGTTAATTGTCCTTTGTCCTGGATTATTTAATATGTCCGTCTGGTTTTTGTCCATAACAGTCCATCAGTCATAAATATAAAGTGCGAGTGTCCTCGTCAAATTATCCTTATACCCGAAGTTAAATATTCCAACTAATTGGGGACTTAAACTGTAACAAGATTTTAATACTTTGTTTAATAATTACACCAGGATGTCGACTGAGTGTAACTCAAGGTTTTAATACTTTGTTAACAATTATGCCAAGTGTCCTTGTACATAATTTCACCCATGTTTTAATAATTCTAGTGACTATTAATCCATTCCCGTGTCCGGTTAAATGAACGATTATTCGTACATATAAATACCCCGCCCATCGTGTCCGATTGAGTGTATATGGTAATTTATGGGTACGTCCAATTATAAATCTTTATATTAACATTAACAAACTATCATTTAGTTAAACAAATATAAAGCCCATTAATAGCCCATAGTCTAATTTCCACAAGTGTCGTTCTTTTGTCCAAACCCCAATTATGGTACAAAGCCCAATTACCCAATTTTATTAATTAGCCCAACATCATGATTACTTCGTTTTAAATAAGTATAATAATAACTTAGCTACGAGACATTAAATTAAAAAGGTTGAACATAACTTACAATGATAAAAAATAGCGTAGCGTTACATGGACAGAATTTCGACTTACACCCTTACAACATTCGCTAACATACCCTTATTATTAGGATTAAAATTAAAATTAAAATTAAAATATAAATTATAAATATAAATATTACGTATATAGATATAGAGAGATTGATATATTGGATTAAAATTCGTCGAACTGCGTTGGCTTTTATAGGGAATTGAGTCCAGGGGAACTCCGCGAGTCGCGGCCATTTCCTCCTTCAAACTCCGTGAGTCGCGGAGTTTGAAATTCCAGCTCACAACTTTGGCTTCTTTCTTTGCCGACAGTTTATTTTATAAATATAATATATATATAATTAATATAATTAATTATATATTATATTATATTTATATACATAGTTAACTTGTAATTTTTAGTCCATTGCGTCGAGCGTTGAGAGTTGACTCATGTCCCGGTTCTGGATTTTCGAACGTCCTTGCGTACAATTTAATATCTTGTACTTTGCGTTTTGAATCTTGTACTCTTGTAATTTCGAGACGTTTCTTATCAATAATTGGAACCTCTTTGATTGTATTTTGTACTTTTGAGATTTTTGGTCGTTTGTGTCTTCAATTCGTCGAATCTGTCTTTTGTCTTCACCTTTTAATATTTAAACGAATATCACTTGTAAATAGAACAATTGCAACTAAAAGCTTGTCTTTGTTGGGGAATAATGCTATGAAATATATGTTCATTTTTAGCATTATCAGAGAGAAAGGATACACTATCCTTGCTTGCTCAAGATAAATCATCATAGTCTCGCGAACTTCATCAAGATCAGTCCGCTTAGAAAACTCAGGAAGATAGAGCTCCTCCACCTCATTGTCAGAGAGATACTGTAATCCATATCTATTTGAAATTCGAGAAGGTGACCCAGTTGGTGAAACAACGGTGTAACCATGAATAATAGCTGCATCAGCAGTATCGGATGAAGGCGATGTCGATGGAAGTGTTTGAGTTGCCGTGAGGGCAGGTAAGGATGATTGTGCGGTATTATTCTTATATGTAGGGCTGTACATAATACTAGTCAGATTCGTGATATCCCCTTCTGATGGAGGTTGGGTAACAACCGGAGTTGTCACCGGCAAAGTTTCTTTCGAAGCATCCGCCTCCATGACTTTAGTCTCATGGGACTCTGACAGAGTAGCAGAACTACCCGTCGGTTTAGCTTTCACAGAGATATTGCCATCTTCGACTCCTGAAATCATTGATATACCATGAGGTGGCAAATCTCATTCAGTCAAAGACTCTTCCTCCAAACCTTAAGTTTCAGAATCTGGAAGAGAAGTGGTTTGATCCAATGGATCACTTTCATGAACCAAGGGATCAGTCTGCTGAAAGTCTGATAAATATCCTGAAGGATTGTCATGTTGACTCGTTTCCATGGGACGCGGCAGATCTCCCTCATCAAGATAAGCCGGACCTCGAGACCCTGTTGTACGTTGAGGCACAGGAGGATTTCCAGCCGATACGCAGGGTGCCTTTTCAAGATTTTTCGGCTCCCCTTCGGCCGTTCTGGACTTCAATGATTGAGTTTCCTCAATTGATTGAGTCAACGCAGACTTTACTGCAGAGGAAGACTTTACTTCCTTAGATGTCGAAGCACCTTGCTTTGTAGGATTTATTATTAAGTCCTGTTTAGATTGGATGGGCTTAGTGGTCTTTTTACCATCCGTGCGTTTAAATCTCTTGCCTACCAAAGCTTGCGGTTCATTTAGCGTAGGGCTTACTGTTATTATTGGATGTGATACGGAGATGGGTGAGGGTGACCTAATTGGCTCTAGGTCTTGATCCGTATCACCAATGGTTTTAGTAACTGTTTGGCGGACGATAGGTGTCGAAGTCCTAGATCTAGTTACTCGTTGGATTGGTGGAGTCTGAATCATCTCATTAGGCACATATCGAGTTCTCTTAGGAGAATGTTCGGGAGACGATTCAGATGCTGTTGCTGAAGTGTCGGTGTCATTGCTCACTTCGAGTGTTGTGGAAAGGGTTGGTTCAATCCTAGTTGGACTAGGTTCCCTGATTCTCACGGGTTAAGCTTGGTGTGCTGCCCTAGAACGTTTAAGGTTCACCCTAAGTGGAGGATTAGCTGGTCCGGGTGGTTGTACTACAGGTTCCTCTACAACCTCTGGGGCTGGAACTGCGGCGGGTTCAACTTGTTCTTGTTGTACCGGGTTCGAAAGAGGTATTCCTACAGCCTCAAAATAAGAACGCATACGAGCGTCTTGGGGTTCAGCTAGCCTCACTAGCCAATTTGGAATCGGCGCAGTGAATTGATTATCAGATACCATCGGGGTATTCATCTTCAGCTCCCCAAATCGTTTCATCTGTAATCCATGTGTACCCGGTACAAATATATTTGCATTTCTGCAAGCATTTATAGCATCATGGATAAAGATACAAAAAAACCTTTCGCAAGGGATGTATGAACCCCTTGGTTTATCAACTTGAGCTTGAACTAAATCCCATATTAGTTCTGCATAGTCAGGAGCTTCTACTCTTATGAAAGAGTAGAACAACTTCAGCATAGGCACAGTCAGGCTGTCGGATCCACTCTTTGTCATCAGCAAGCATCTGTTGATGATTGAGAAGATCACATATCACCTTGAGTGCAGATATTTCTTCTGAAACTTAGCCGGAGGAACATTGCGGGCTCCAACAAAACCAAGATCGAACACAGATGACATCATCTGCTGAGTAGCAGGAAAAGCAGGAGCATTCTGCACAACAGGAAGTCTGAATATCCTCCTGAAATCAGCTTTAGTGATACTCCTCCTCCCTTGAAATCCTCTCAGTTGAAATTCAAAACGAACATGTGTTCCCTCTAGATTTTCAGCAGTAGGTTGTGTAGCTTCCACAACCCTAATTGTTCTGCTAAGTAGCTCCAGATCTGTTACAGGTACACTGACTGTAGAGTTTAGAGTGTGAAGACCCGTCTTAATCCATCTGAATAATGTCCATATCGATTATAAACGATTCACTACAGTTGATTTCATCGCGAGGTACTTGACCTCTATATGATACATTTTACAAACATTGCATTTGTTTTTGAAAAGACAATCTTTCATTACATCGAAAGTTGACGGCATGCATACCAATTCATAATACCTCTAACTATAATTGACTTAATAATAATCTTGATGAACTCAACGACTCGAATGCAACGTCTTTTGAAATATGCCATGAATGACTCCAAGTAATGTTTCTAATATGAGCTAATGCACAGCGGAAGATTTCTTTCATACCTGAGAATAAACATGCTTTAAAGTGTCAACTAAAAGGTTGGTGAGTTCATTAGTTTAACATAAATAATCATTTCATAATTTTAATAGACCACGAGATTTCATATTTCCATTTCTCATAAACATACAGAGACAAAAATATCATTCATATGGATTGAACACCTGGTAACCGACATTAACTAGATGCATATAAGAATATCCCCATCATTCCGGGATCCTCCTTCGGACATGATATTAATTTCGAAGCACTAAAGCATTCGGTACTTTGGATGGGGCTTGTTGGGCCCGATAGATCTATCTTTAGAGTTCGCGTCAATTAGGGTGTCTGTTCCCTAATTCTTAGATTACCAAACTAAATATAAAGGGGCATATTCGACTTCGATAATTCAACCATAGAATGTAGTTTCGATTACTTGTGTCTATATCGTAAAATATTTATAAAAGCAGCGCATGTATTCTCAGTCCCAAAAATATATATAAAGAGGGAGTAATGAAAACTCACGCATGTAAATATTGTAAAACAGTTTGTGTTTGTGTAAAAGTGTAGATTGGCAGGGACACCTTAACCCTGTGTTGCCTTTGGCAACCCACCAAGCCAACCCCGTAATAGCCGGATGTCTGTAAAACACCTCCACCGAATACCCCATGAGTGGCAAGCACGAGTCTAACCCGAAGGCATACTCCGAGGGAATTACTCCCCCCGGGACTCGAACCTGCACCCTGTTTGTGTGTAGCTTCCAATATAAAGCATTTGCATGTATTCTCAGCCCAAAAATGTAAAGAGTAAAAAGGGCAAATGAAACTCACCGAATGTATTTTGTAGTAAAAATACATAGAACGACATTGAACAAGTATAGGGTTGGCCTCGGATTCACGAACCTATATCAATTGTGTATCTATTAAAACATATAATAGAAATATTATAATTTCATTTATTAGTATATATTATTTATATATATATATATATATATATATATATATATATATATATATATATATATATATATATATATATATATATTGTAGTTCAATAAGATTTATACTAGATTCCAATTAAAAATATATACTTTATTTTGTATCTTAAATTGTTTGTTATATAACTTTATTTTGTATATGTATTTAAAGTGACTAATATGGTTATATTCATATCTATATATAGTTAGTATTATATTAAAAATACATAATTTGTTGTATGAAATTTTTTATATAAGTAATGTTAATAAAATTTGTATATAATTATATGGAATATTAATATAGTTGTAGTATATGTAATAAGTATGTCTTATGTACAGAATATTTATTGGTTTAAAATGAAAATTTTGATATTAATAATTTACTAATAATAATATTAATAACTTTATTAAAAATGATAATATTAATAATAATGATGATATTGTTAATAATGATACTTTTGTTTAACAATAATACTAATAGTTATAAAAGTGATACTAATACTAATATTAATATAATTGATGATAATTTGTATTATTTTCATGATATTAATATTAATAATATTCTTAATCATAATAACAATAATAATAATACAACTATTAGTGATAATAATAATAATATTCATACTTGTAGTTATAATCATGATTACTAATAATAATTGATAAATAATAATATTAATAATTATAACGCTAATAATGATAATACTACTAATAATAGTAATAATAGCTAAAATCCTAATAATAATAATAATGAGTGTTAAATAATAATACTACTAATAATAATAATAATCAAAATCAATAATACTAAACAATAATACTTATTAATGATTGTGACATTAGTAATAACAATATAAATAACAATTATAATTTCTATAGTTGTAATAATTGTTAAATAACAATAATAATAATTTTTAAGACTAATACCAACAATAATAATAATAATAAAAACATATAGTTTTGAAAAACTACCTCAAAAAGCTTTTAAAAAAGTAGCAGCCACCAGTTGGGTTCGAACCCACGACCTCCTAATAATCTCAACCTCACACAAACCACTTCTCTATCTTTGTTTTTCTGTTAAAATATCTAATCTAAAAACCTATATATCTTGTTTCAGTTTCTCATTCATCTTCTTCATTAAATCAACCAACGAGCTTAACAATCAACACAAGCGACTAACAAATCGAGTGAGGATGTTTTATGGAATTCGAAATGATTAATGATTATGATTATCTTAATTGACAGAACACAAAAAAAAAAATATAACAGAAAAAATAAGCCAAAGCCGTCGCTGTTTATTTAAAAAAAAAAATTGATCTTACAATTCGTTATGTTATAGGTAAAAGTTATAACACGAAATAGGTTATAAAACATTTGGAGAAACATTCCAAATCATTAATTTAACTTGAATTACAACATGAAGTTCGAATTCGTTTGAAGAACACACAGTTGACTTTTTTACTTTAAACTTTGACTTCGAAATTAAACATAAATCGAAAGAATTGAAACGTGAAAACTTACAGAGAGTTTAGTTAGATCAATCCTAACAACTTTGCATTATTAGTTTTTAACAATTGCTTCGATTTCGAATTTTGATAAAAAAAAAAAAAACGAGCAGGGAAGAATAGAAAAGAAAAAAAATATAATTCTGTTTTACCCTCTACCAGACAAAAGATATGAAATATGTTTGTGTTTGATAATGGAGATAAGCTGAACAATTCTTGAGCTATTTTAGTTAAATAATTTCAATAAAGAAAAATATGGGTGTCGTTAGTGAATATCGAGCAGACAAGGAAAAAGATTTTGAAAGCAACTTGTAACAATTTAGTACAACTTGTTTGCTGTAAACGTCTAACAAATCAGGTAAAAACAAAACAAAATCGCCTTTAACAGATTTCACCTATATATATATATATATAAATATATAATTAATACTAATAATTAATAATTATATTAATAATTAATAATATTAATAAATAATAATACTAATTCCCTAACATAAATATGTATATAACGGCATATATGTGTGTATATATATATATATCTATATATATCTATTTGTATTTTTATATGTATATTTCTTATATTTATATATCTATTTTTATAGATTATAATTAATATTATTATTAAATACAACTATAATAATACAGTTCTTAATATTATACATAATAATAAAAGTTTATGATAACATAATAGTAATAATAATATTACTAATGATAATGATAATAATTATTATAAAAGTGTCAATAATGATATTCTTAGTGATAATAATAATGATTTGTATTATTTATAATAATACTAATAGTAATAATTTTAATGGTAATGGTAATTATAAATAATAATAATCTTAATCAGAACTTTACTACTCATTATAATCTACTAGTGATATTAACAATGGTAATAATAAAAATAATATATTTAATTCCTAATAATAACTAAACTAACAATAATTATGATATAATACATAATAATAACAATTATAATATATGATAATATATATTCATAAAACTAATATTGAAATTATTGTTAGTATTAGTATTAATAATGAAAGTAATAATAACGTTATTATAATGACTATATTCTTAACTTGTATTTTCATTTAATATATACCATTTATTATTTATGAAGTTTTTAATGATTATATATATATAGTACTTACATTAAGTATTAAATCCTTATATATATATATATATATATATATATATATATATATATATATATATATATATATATATATATATATATATATATATATATATATATATATATATATATATATATATATATATATATATATATATATGTATATATATTATAATAATTATCTATAGGAATCCTATATATATAAATTCATTTTAATGTTTAAATTATATTTTATGAATTTCAAATTATTATATATACTACTTATGTATATATACATATTTATTTACACACAATTGTTCGTGAATCATTGGGAATGGTCGAAGGGTAATTAAATAAATGAACATAGTTCTAAAATTTTTGAGACTCAACATTATAGACTTTGCTTATCGTGTCGGAAACATATAAAGATTAAAGTTTAAATTTGATCGGAAATTCCCGGGTCACTACAGTACCTACCCGTTAAAGAAATTTCGTCCCGAAATTTGAGTGAGGTCGTCATGGCTAACTATAAAAATGTTTTCATGACGATTATGAGTTGTTAAATAGAGTTTTATCATCATTGAGTAATATGGATAAAACATTTTGATTATTCAAAGAGCACGAGTGAAGCTATTCACAAAAGAATGAAATGAGAAACAAAGATTTGTTTTTAACTTTTGACGTAGACAGGTTTGAATTTAGAAAATAAGGCGCGTCTTAACTTTCGACATTGCCTTGGTTGAATTCCGGAATTCAAGGGATTTAAAGAAAATCTTGAAGATCTATAAGATCTGATTCTTCGGGATTTATGAGATTTAAGATCTCTTTAATTAAATACGGTGATCTGCCCCGATTACCACGTCTGATATTTCCTTTATAAATTTACCTTTTCCGTTCCATTTATTTTCACCACTTCTATACTCAATTCCCAAATTTAAAAGATTTATGAAAATGCTTAACCCTGTTCTGATCCTTGTTCTTATTCTAACTATCGCGATGATCGTTCTTCTTTTCCAACTCTCACCTGAAGAATCTGTTTATTTCTATTATACTCTAGGGATTATTGTATTTATAATCCTCCCGTGTCTTTATATTGCTATACGTACTGATATCCACGATTTGTAATTTCGGTGTTGTCATTGGGCTTTATATTTTCTCTTATATTTTTGGATCTCTTTGCCTTTTTATTATTCTCCCGACCACTAGTAAAGCGAATAATGGTCCAGAATTCGTAAGTATGGAATTTCGGATAAACATCATGTTCTAAATAAGAAAGAAGGTATTAGCACGATTTGATTTGTCAAATTATCAGAATCACCGAGTATAGAACTATCAAGAATATATATTTTTGATATGTTCAGAAGTTACGCAGAATGAAAGAGTTATGTAACATGGCACGTGATGACGTTATGATCTGTGAATCATCACATCTCATTAGAAACTCAGCATGACTTACTGTAATATAATCACGTTGATCAAGTGTCATTATATTATACTAACTCATGCACCAGTTCCCAACATTACTTCAATAACATTCATATTTTAAGCTCGAAAGTTTACAGAATATAGAAACTAACAGTTTCTATATGATGTAACACTGATAGCACTAATAGGTTAATGATTTCAAATAAGAATAATTATGAAAATATCTTCAGAAATATGGAGGATATTTATAATGAAAGATACGATGATATATTGGAATTTCTAATATCGAAGGATGATGAAGAAGATTTATCCGTAAGGGTTTAGATTCAGAAGCAAGATATTCGCTAAAGATTTCATCAGAAACAGAATCATTTGGATTCTTTGAAGTCAAACTTATTCTTTGTGATTTGTCCACGGCTTCCTTCATAGTTTCGCATAATCCGTTTTTCGGTACTAGATTTTCTATTGAATGTTTCCAATATAATGATACACATGAAGCACTAAGAGGTATATAATTTCGGACGAGAATATTTATGAAAATATCCTCAGAAATATCGAAGATATTGATGATGATATTTTGGAATTTTTAAGTTCGATGGTTGATGAGGAAGATTTTTCGCAAGATTTTAACATGACTTCGGAGCAAGGTATTCTCTAAAGATTTCGGCGGATCTAGAATTACCTGGATTCTTTGAATATATGGTATGGTCCTTGTATTTGTCCTTGGTCTCCTTCGTGGTTAGCTCAATCCGTTTTCCAGTTCCAACTTTTCTGAGCTTTTCCAACATACTATTCTTTATCATCAAACTTTTGATGATTATAGTCGTTTAGATTGTCTATGGTTTCTGCTGCTTCATTCAGCTTTTTCAACATTCAGAGTATTGATTTGTGACTGAGTGCTTTTCAGAATTCCAGAAGGAGAGATCATAATTTTAAGAGATAAATGTCATACATATAACTGTTGATGTAGATATGCTGTGAGTTTTCAACGTACTGATTGCTGATTCCCTGTAATTGATATGGCAGTTCTCGTCACAAGATGCGGATGAGTATATGATAGGGTTTCAATGAATAAATATAATGATTTGTCCGAGAGATTTAAGCCAAGAAGTAACGAGGTTGCTGGTATGTCTGCTGGTAATATGGTGGAATATAAAAGAATTCTCCGGTATCAAAAGGGTAATCGTATATATCAGGATTATAGTAAGGCTACTTCGAATGAAAAGCCGAAGTTGACTTGCTGGAGATGTGACAAAATTGGCTACCTTGAAAAGGGATCGCAAAGTTATTTTTGCTAAAAAATGCCAAAGGATCTGACGCGGCTACGTGTTAAACTTTTACTCAGTTGCCGAGAGTTTCTCAGGTGCATAACTATATGCATAAATCTTTTCTTCCGTAGATGAAGTGCAGTTGATTCATCCTCTCGATTGAGGTGTTTTCAAGAATCATGAAAGGTTTGAACGCAGATTGTAATCGTCAAGATTCAAATGAGGTTTAAGATGAAATCAAGTGGCAAACTTGAAGAATTGTTTAGTTTCATATGTTATAATCAATATTTTAATTCATTTTAAATGTCCAATGTTGATAGTCCACAGTTAGCAGTGTACAAATAATAATTTATATATAGTTTACTATATAATTATCGAATTAATTAATACGTATCGTGACCCGTGTACATGTCTCAGACTCGATCACAACTCAAAGTATACATATTATTGTAGAATCAACCTCAACCCTGTATAGAGAACTCGATCATTACTGCATATAGAGTGTCTATGGTGATTCCAAATAATATATATAGATGCGTCGATATGATATGTCAAAACCTTGTATACGTGTCCCGATATTTAAAGTGCGTAAAATAAATAACAGAAAATAAATGACGATAAATAACGTGCGTAAAGTAAATAACAGAAATTAAATGACGATAAATAAAATTGCGAGAATGTAAATTGCGATAATTAAATTGCGGTAAATAAAATGTAACCAGTTAGCTAGGAACAGTTAGCGTGGGTTCTTAACAATATTTCAATTAGTTAATTCGTTTGTTTCTAACAAATTTTATTTTGTTCAATATTTTCTTCATTATGCCACTTGTTGGATTCTGAGAAGTCAAAATCCAAATATGAAATTGAATAGAAATGGTTATTCTGTGGTAAACGGATTCGTATATTGATGAATGTAAATAGGATAGTAAATGACGGTTGGATCAGATTCGAAGAATGTATAGTATAACTTATTAATGTGAAATTCAAATATTCCTCGGGTATTACCTACCCGTTAAAATATTTTCACCATTAACAGTTTGTACAATAAAAATTTTAATTACAATCTTTATGAAAACATATATACATATATATTTTCTTCAGACTTAATTATGGATTTAATGAGTCAATGTGATATTAAACTCATCAGATTTACGGCTAGAACTAGAGTACATAATCTCTAAAATATTAGAGATTACATAATCATCATGAAGGACGAATATAGTTTATGTAGAACGATTCGTAGAGCAATGATTATGCTTGAGGTATAGATTGCGAGGTTGAGACGTGTGATGATGTTGCTGTTGTTGGTACTAGTTATGCTGCTGGTGCTGCTGATGATGGTACTGTTGCTGTCGGTGCTACAAGTGTTGTTGGTGCTGAGGTTGTGATGTTGTTGGTGATACTGTTGGTGTCGTTGATGTTGTTGAAGCTGGTACATTTTGCACCATATTTTACAAGGCTACAACTCGGGCGCGAAACTCATTGACTTTATTACTCCGGGATGATTGTCGGTATGAACGAGCAACTGAATAAGGTTTTGAATCTGACTTGTGATATAGTCGCGGCGAGATACTCTGGAAATGAGAGAAAAAATGGTGTCTCAAACAGGTTCGCCGGTAAACACTTCAGGTTCATTATCAATAGGTGAATTCTGTTGGTGGAAGGGATCACCTTCTTCACGTCTCCATTGATTAAGTCGACTACGAACCCATCAGATGAATTGGGGATGGCTGATTGATTGATTTATTCCGGTTACACTACTTTCGGAGCTCTGGTAAATATTCATATCGGAATAGTTGTCAGAATAACTATCGAAATAGCTATCGGAATCCGAGGGACTCGAACTGGTTGAGGGATTCATCTCGTACAATCAGATGAAGGATTTTCGATAAGAAATAGATTATAGGATGTAGATTAGTACCCTGCAATACATAATTTACATATGCATATATAATACTAAAATCCCATAAGTTACGGAGGAATCTACAGAAAATGTCAGGCAAGGTTTACAATAACAGATACGCTATGATTTGAATTAGCAGATATGCTAAGATATGAATTTTGTCTATACACTATTCATGCAGTCAATGCAGTAAAACGTGTCTAGACTAAGAATGATAAGCAAGTGATTCTCTAAGAATGATAAGCAGGTAATTCTTGACACGAAATGATAAGCAAAACTTTTGACATGCAGACACGGTCGAAGTCCAGACTCACTAATGCATCCCAACGACTTATCAGTTAGACACACTAATGCAGACATGGTTCGCTAAGACCATCGCTCTAATACCAACTGTGAAGACCCGTCCTAATCCATCCGGACAACGTACATATCGATTATAAACGATTCACTACAGTTGATTTCATCGTGAGGTACTTGACCTCTATATGATACATTTTACAAACATTACATTTGTTTTTGAAAAGACAGTCTTTCATTACATCGAAAGTTGACGACATGCATACCAATTCATAATACCTCTAACTATAATTGACTTAATAATAATCTTGATGAACTCAACGACTCGAATGCAACGTCTTTTGAAATATGCCATGAATGACTGCAAGTAATGTCTTTAATATGAGCTAATGCACAGCGGAAGATTTCTTTCATACCTGATTATAAACATGCTTTAAAGTGTCAACCAAAAGGTTGGTGAGTTCATTAGTTTAACATAAATAATCATTTCATAATTTTAATAGACCACAAGATTTCATATTTCCATTTCTCATAAACATACGTCCCATACATAGAGACAAAAATATCATTTATATGGATTGAACACCTGGTAACCGATATTAACTAGATGCATATAAGAATATCCCCATCATTCCGGGATCCTCCTTCGGACATGATATTAATTTTGAAGTACTAAAGCATCCGGTACTTTGGATGGGGCTTGTTGGGCCCGATAGATCTATCTTTAGAGTTCGCGTCAATTAGGGTGTCTGTTCCCTAATTCTTAGATTACCAGACTAAATAAAAAGGGGCTTATTCGACTTCGATAATTCAACCATAGAATGTAGTTTCGATTACTTGTGTCTATATCGTAAAACATTTATAAAAGCAGCGCATGTATTCTCAGTCCCAAAAATATATATAAAAAGGAAGTAATGAAAACTCACGCATGTAAATATTGTAAAACAGTTAATAAAGTATTTGCATGTATTCTCAGCCCAAAAACGTAAAGAGTAAAAAGGGCAAATGAAACTCACCTAATGTATTTTGTAGTAAAAATACAAAGAACGACATTGAACAAGTATAGGGTTGGCCTCGGATTCACGAACCTATATCAATTGTGTATCTATTAAAACATATAATAGAAATATTATAATTTCATTTATTAGTATATATTATTTATTTTGTAGTAAAAATACATAGAACGACATTGAACAAGTATAGGGTTGGCCTCGGATTCACGAACCTATATCAATTGTGTATCTATTAAAACATATAATAGAAATATTATAATTTCATTTATTAGTATATATTATTTATACTAGACTCCAATCAAAAACATATACTTTATTTTGTATCTTAAATTGTTTGATATATAACTTTATTTTGTATATGTATTTAAAGTGACTAATATGGTTATATTCATATCTATATATAATTAGTATTATATTAAAAATACATAATTTGTTGTATGAAAATTTTTATATAAGTAATGTTAATAAAATTTGTATATAATTATATGGAATATTAATATAGTTGTAGTATATGTAATAAGTATGTCTTATGTACAGAATATTTATTGGTTTAAAATGAAAATTTTGATATTAATAATTTACTAATAATAATATTAATAACTTTATTAAAAATGATAATATTAATAATAATGATGATATTGTTAATAATGATACTTTTGTTTAACAATAATACTAATAGTTATAAAAGTGATACTAATACTAATATTAATACAATTGATGATAATTTGTATTATTTTCATGATATTAATATTAATAATATTCTTAATCATAATAACAATAATAATAATACAACTATTAGTGATAATAATAATAATATTCATACTTGTAGTTATAATCATGATTACTAATAATAATTGATAAATAATAATATTAATAATTATAACGCTAATAATGATAATACTACTAATAATAGTAATAATAGCTAAAATCCTAATAATAATAATAATGAGTGTTAAATAATAATACTAATAATAATAATAATAATCAAAATCAATAATACTAATTAATAATACTTATTAATGATTGTGACATTAGTAATAACAATATAAATAGCAATTATAATTTCTATAGTTGTAATAATTGTTAAATAACAATAATAATAATTTTTAAGACTAATACCAACAATAATAATAATAATAAAAACATATAGTTTTGAAAAACTACCTCAAAAAGCTTTTAAAAAAGTAGCAGCCACCAGTTGGGTTTAAACCCACGGCCTCCTAATAATCTCAACCTCACACAAACCACTTCTCTATCTTTGTTTTTCTGTTAAAATCTCTAATCTAAAAACCTATATATCTTGTTTCAGTTTCTCATTCATCTTCTTCATCAAATTAACCAACGAGCTTAACAATCAACATAAGCGACTAACAAATCGAGTTAGGATGTTTTCTGGAATTCGAAACGATTAATGATTATGATTATCTTAATTGACAGAACACAAAAAAAAAATTATAACAGAAAAAATAAGCCAAAGCCGTCGCTGTTTATTTAAAAAAAAAAATTGATCTTACAATTCGTTATGTTATAGGTAAAAGTTATAACACGAAATAGGTTATAAAACATTTGGAGAAACATTCCAAATCATTAATTTAACTTGAATTACAACAGGAAGTTCGAATTCGTTTGAAGAACACACAGTTGACTTTTTTTACTTTAAACTTTGACTTCGAAATTAAACATAAATCGAAAGAATTGAAACGTGAAAACTTACACAGAGTTTAGTTAGATCAATCCTAACAACTTTGCATTATTAGTTTTTAACAATTGCTTCGATTTCGAATTTTGATAAAAAAAATAATGAGCAGGGAAGAATAGAAAAGAAAAAAAATATAATTCTGTTTTACCCTCTACCAGACAAAAGATATGAAATATGTTTGTGTTTGATAATGGAGATAAGCTGAACAATTCTTGAGCTATTTTAGTTAAATAATTTCAATAAAGAAAAATATGGGTGTCGTTGGTGAATATCGAGCAGACAAGGAAAAAGATTTTGAAAGTAACTTGTAACAATTTAGTACAACTTGTTTGCTGTAAACGTCTAACAAATCAGGTAAAAACAAAACAAAATCGCCTTTAACAGATTTCACCTATATATATATATATATATATAAATATATAATTAATACTAATAATTAATAATTATATTAATAATTAATAATATTAATAAATAATAATACTAATTCCCTAACATAAATATGTATATAACGGCATATATGTGTGTGTGTGTGTATATATATATATATATATATATATATATATATATATATATATATATATATATATATATATATATATCTATTTGTATTTTTATATGTATATTTCTTATATTTATATATCTATTTTTATAGATTATATTTAATATTATTATTAAATACAACTATAATAATACAGTTCTTAATATTATACATAATAATAAAAGTTTATGATAACATAATAGTAATAATAATATTACTAATGATAATGATAATAATTATTATAAAAGTGTCAATAATGATATTCTTAGTGATAATAATAATTATTTGTATTATTTATAATAATACTAATAGTAATAATTTTAATGGTAATGGTAATTATAAATAATAGTAATCTTAATCAGAACTTTACTACTCATTATAATCTACTAGTGATATTAACAATGGTAATAATAATAATAATATATTTAATTCCTAATAATAAGTAAACTAACAATAATTATGATATAATTCATAATAATAACAATTATAATATCTGATAATATATATTCATAAAACTAATATTGAAATTATTGTTAGTATTAGTATTAATAATTAAAGTAATAGTAACGTTATTATAATGACTATATTCTTAACTTGTATTTTCATTTAATATATACCATTTATTATTTATGAAGTTTTTAATGATTATATATATATATATATATATATATATATAGTACTTACATTAAGTATTAAATCCTTATATATATATATATATATATATATATATATATATATATATATATATATTATAATAATTATCTATAGGAATCCTATATATATATATATATATGTATATATAAATTCATTTTAATGTTTAAATTATATTTTATGAATTTCAAATTATTATATATACTACTTATGTATATACACATATTTATTTACACACAATTGTTCGTGAATCATTGGGAATGGTTGAAGGGTAATTAAATAAATGAACATAGTTCCAAAATTTTTGAGACTCAATATTATAGACTTTGCTTATCGTGTCGGAAACATATAAAGATTAAAGTTTAAATTTGATCGGAAATTCCCGGGTCACTACATAGAGCAGGCCACAGAGTGTCTCTCTAGAATTGCAGTCCAGTAGTTGCAGGAAATGTTGGTTTCAGAGTTGATGAAGTGATTGTTCATCATTTAGCTGTATAAATAAGAAATAGAAGACCACAAGATATTTAAAATAAAGCATATATCTCAATTCTTATTTGCCTTTGAAATCCTTTGTATATGTTTTATCTTTTATGTTTTATAATTTTTATGGTTTTTCAAAGATATAAAAATCCTTTATTCTCAAATATGAACAAGTAATTGACAATCATTACATTCATATGATATTCATCACAATACAAATTCATCATGCAAAATCAATTATATAACATAAAGAATCAGAACAACACTTAGTCAATTTTTAAACACAATACAAGCAGATTCGGTAGTCATGAAAATTTAAGATTCTGTAACCAAATAAGCTTGAGTTTTCAGATTAGAAAGATATAGAATAAACATGTTAAGTGTTTGAAGATAAAAATCAGAAAGTTTCAAGGTACCAAAAGTCAGACTCGGTATCAAGAGAAGAACAGATTCGGTATCTCCAAAATTAACATAAAGTCACTAAAACATGCATATTCTATCATGAAAAATCACAACCATAATCAATTAACCACTCAATTAGAAGCAGATCAACATGTTAATCGTATGAACAGACTCGGTACAGTAGACAGAACATATTCGGTAGATACAGAATCCATCAAACAATCAATTAAACATGTAATCAAACTTGGTCAAATGATAGATTAATTAATATAACTCAGAGTAGACAAGAATTCATTTTAATTAACCAAATTAATTGAGTTTAATCAAAGATTAGTAGAATACGACTCAGACTCGGTATAATCAACAAAATTTCAAAATTGAGAGTCACAATCAAGTTATTTTGATCTTTTATGGTTGAAAAACATTTAATTATCTCAAATCTACACGTATGTATCTAAAGCAATGATTAAAATGAAATTATACCAAAGATTTGAAGAACAGAAGAACGAATTCGGTAGATTAGGCAGATTCGGTATGTTCAATTAGACTCGGTAGGTAATTAAGCACAGTAAGAGAGTTAGTTTGACTTTGACCCTCCTTTTATAGATACCGAAGATAAAATACCGAATGGGCTTTACCGAATGGGCCTATTTTACCGAATAAAGTCCACTTTTCAAAACTTTATCAATTTAACTTCAAAATCTTGACAAATTAATTTTTCCTATTAAAATTCATTTCAATCTTTTCATGGTAAACAATTCTGAGACAATTTTTAAAAACTTTGAACTTACCGAATCTGTACTGTTGGATGTCAGATTCGGTATAATGCTAAAAATAGCATTTATTCAGTAAAAATCAAATATTTTTGGATTTTATCTTTTCCAATTTTTATGAATTTTTCGAAATAAGATTTGTACTTAAAAGAACTTTGAATTTGTGAACAAAGTACAAATCTTCAGTGATACCAATTGTTAAAACGGGTTGCATACTGAGATGTATACAAGCCTTAGTGAATTATTTCAGATATAAAACAAAGAATTTATGAATTCACTTTTGAAAAACAATATTTTTTTAGTAATATTCTCATTTTCTCCCTTTTTCTCCCTCTCAAAATGTGATATACAAGAATGTAAATCAGCATTTTGATAAAATTTCCAAGAAAATGAATTAACTCCCCCTTGAAATATGATATCAATGAGTTACCTCCCCCTTTCGTAACCATTGAACAATTATATCCAGGAAGTTATCATAAATCTAAAGGCTCCCCCTTAAAAGATGATATCCAAAGCATATGAAAGTAGTTGCTCCCCTTAGAAAGTATCTACTCCCCCTAAACACAAGATCCCAAGAATAAGTCCCAATAGATCTAAGGAATATCAAGCACTATACTCTACCATGCCAATCTCTTTGATCAAGAACTTTAGCCTAAGTTCATCTAAGGGCTTAGTGAACATGTCAACTAATTGCACTTTGGTAGGCACAAAGTATAACTCTACATCCCCTTTCTCTACATGGTCCTTAATGAAATGATAGCGAATATCTATGTGTTTAGTCTTAGAATGCTGGACCGGGTTTCTTGTTATTGCAATAGCACTTTGTGAATCACAGTAAATAGGGGTCTTAGAAAACTTAAAGCCATAGTCTGAAAGTTGAATTTGCATCCACAAAACTTGTGAACAATAATGAGCTGCAGCAATGTACTCAGACTGAGCTGTTGATAAAGACACATAGTTCTGATTTTTGGATGACCAACCAACTAGCCTATTCCCCAACATCTGAATTGATCCAGATGTGCTTTTTCTATCAACATGGCAACCGCCATGATCCGCATCAGTGTAAGCAGTGAGATTGAAATCGGATCCATGAGGATACCAGATCCCAAGGTTAGGTGTACCTTTAAGGTACTGAAAAATCCTAACAACCGCTTTGGAATGAGATTTCTTAGGGTTTGACTGAAAGCGGGCACAGACAGCTACAGCAAGTGTAATGTCAGGTCGACTTGCAGTCAGATACATTAAAGAACTAACCATGCTTCGATAAAATGTAATATCAAAGGGTTCCCCATTAGTATCAGCATCCATTAAAGTCCTCATTGGGGTTGTCATTGGTTTTAAAGCAGTCATTTTAAAACGTTTTAGCATATCATTGATATACTTTGTTTGACTGAGAAAAATCCCGTTTGGTAATTGTTTTACTTGTAACCCCAAAAAGAAATTTAACTGGTCAAGCATGCTCATTTCAAATTTGTTGGCCATAAGGTCACCAAATTCTTTGCATAAGGCCGGGGATGTGGAACCAAAAATAATGTCATCAACGTAAATTTGAACCAAGAGAATGTGACCGTGGTTTTTACGGATGAATAGCGTTGTATCAATCGTTCCACGAGAAAAGCCATTATCCAGCAAATACTTTGTTAAGGTCTCGTACCATGCACGCGGTGTTTGCTTCAGACCATACAAAGCTTTTTTCAAGTAGTATACGTGATTTGGATGAATGGGATCGACAAAGCCTTCTGGTTGATTGACATAGACTTTCTCTTGAAGATGACCGTTCAGAAAAGCAGTTTTAACGTCCATTTGAAACACTGTGAACTTCATATGAGAAGCAAATGCAAGGAAAAGATGAATAGCCTCAATCCTAGCAACCGGAGCAAACGTTTCGTCATAATCAATACCCTCTTGTTGTCGATATCCCTTGGCCACAAGACGTGCCTTATTCCGAACCACAATTCCATCAGAATCCTTTTTGTTCTTAAAAATCCACTTAACCCCTATTGGTTGTTGACCCGTTGGTCTTGGAACTAATTGCCATACTTTCAATCGTTCAAATTGATTGATCTCTTCTTGCATTTCAACCACCCATTTCGGATCTAGTAAAGCTTGAGCAACCATTGTTGGTTCAATCTTACTAAGAAAAGCAGTGTATAGACACATATTCCAAGTAGCCCTTCGAGTTGAGACTGGAGCAGATGCAGAAACTATCACTTCACCCTCCTTAAAAGCATAGGTACATTCTTTCTTAGGCAGTGAAGGCAATTTATCACATAAAGCAAGCATTTGTTCTAATGATTAGCACTCAAGTTGCAAGTCAATATTCTCATTTTCTAGTTGAGCTACTATACGATTCAAATTACGTATAGCAGGTAAATGCAAATAATAATCGTGCAAAGGATCAAGTTGACTTTCAAAATCTATCAAAGGTTCAATGATTGGTTCATTATGAGGTTCTACTTTTTCATCTAAAGACTTTTGACCTAGAGATTCTGTCTCAAAGAAAACAGTTAGTACATGTGCTAGGTCTTCACAGAAAACATTATCAGAACATGCAGGTAAAGCAGGTAGAATTGGTTTCACATCAAAAGTTGATTCATCAAACACCTCATCTATGTTAACAATGCTAGAACTATGTTTGTTAAACACTTCATTCTCAAGCATTAAAATATATTTCTCTAGCATGAGTGTAGGAATGTAAACCAATCTACGTGTCGGCACATAATTAGTACATTGCACATTCTTTTCAGTTTTAACAAGTTCCTTCAAGAAAGCAGGATTTGATTTACCCATTTTTGCATTAAATTTCTTATACATTAAGGTAATTTGATGGTATTTTTAGATTTGCGACTAACAATAATATCATCAAAATCAATATCAGAAGAATGCACAAAATGCGGTGGTAATCCAGCTTGAAAGTAATCAGAATGATATAATCCTGGAATCTTTTTGGAAGCTCCATCTAAGATCTTAGGATCTTCATAACCCAACCCCCACTTTTCACCATGAATCGTTTTTGGTATATTCATGAAAATCGTTTGTTTTGAAAGTTCCATATCCATGATAGCTTTGGATTGCTCTGTTTAATAGAGTTTCTCCTCATATCGAGCAAGTTGTGCTTTCATTTGAACAGACTCTTTTGACAACGAAGAAATTTCAGTGTCTTTTTCAATTATGGCGTTTTCCAAATGAATAATTTTCTTGTTTAGCTTTGAAAGTGTGGGTTCATGTTGGTTTTTTAAATCAGAAAGATCTTTTTCTAAGAATTGAACTTTTTCTGCAAGTCGTTCAGATTTTAAACGATAATCAGTTCGTTCGACTTTAATCGGATGAATTGTCTTCTTAAGATCTTCCAACTCAATTTCCGTAGAGTTAAGTTGGAGAGTCAATCGTTATACATCCGTTTGCAATTTGGATGAGGAAGGTCTGGTCTCATTTAGTTTGATTTTATCTTTTAAAATCTTGTTTTCAGATTTTAAGCCTTTGACTTCTTTTGACATTGAGACCAGATTCTTCATCAAGTCATTTTGCATTTTTATAAAATCAGGTGAGATTTCAGTTGATTGTACCTCATCATCTTTAGATGTTGAGTTAGAATTCTCCAATGCTTCCTTAGCTTTGATGAGCTTAGTCACCTTGCAAACATTTTCATGTTCAACCTCTGAGTCTGAATTATCAGTCCAGTTAAACCAAGTATCATCAACCGGTTTCAGCTCTCCCCCAGTTTCCACAATCTTAGCCATCAACATTTTCTTCTTGTAGTAAGCTGCGTCCTTCTTCTTAGGCATCTTGCACTCACGAGAGTAATGACCAGCTTTGCCACAATTGAAACAGATTGAATCTTCCTTCTTGGAATCATCAGCACGTTGTTGTTTGGATTGATCAGCTTTCTTGTAGTACGAGGAAGATGATGAGTGTTTGCGTTGATTGCTTGATTTGCCTTTAAACTTGTGTTTGTTCAAGGCATTTATGAACATGGCTGCCATCTTGACTAATTCAAGGTGAGAATCATCAACATCAGAAAGATTCAACTCTTCAGAATCAGTTGATTCTTCAACAAGCACTTTCTTGGACAAGCTTTTGAAAAATGATTTGCTCTTCTTTTTGGCAATTAGAGCAAGAGGATCGCCCGGAGAAGACTCTTTCCTTCCTTCTTGAAGTTTAGACACCTCAGGTTGGTAATGCATAAGAACTCCAACAAGCTCATGAATAGTCAACTTGTCAATCTCTTTGGTAGATCGAACAATGGTTCCATAAGGAAGCCAATCAGCATTGAGCTTTTTGAGGAATTTCATGTTGACTTCAGCATGTACTTTTACAATCTTACACCTTTTCAACTCATTGAGAACACCATTGAAACGACGGTAGGTGTCCTTGAGTAGTTCTTATGGTTCCTGCTTGAAATCTTCATACAATCCCGGAGCCTTATTCAATTTAGTAACGTCTGACATGTCATAACCTTCTTGTTGTCATTTGATCTCATCCCATATATCTTTTGCAGTAGTGTTGCTATCAACATTTTCAAATAGCTCATATGGGATAGCTTGCATGACAATATTCTTAGCCTCTATGTCACCCTGAGCTCTTTCACGTTTATCACCAAAAAGTTCATAGACTGGAATTGGCATACCAGTATCCGGATGAAAATCAACAACTGGACCATCTCTCAGAGAAGCCCATATATGTTTAGCTTTCTCACCCTTATAGTCTATGTACTGAGTGATACGATGAAGCCACTGAGTGTACTTGCCATCAAACAACACTGGAGGTCGGGAATCTGATCCAATGATAAGAGTATCCTGAGTAGACATCTTAAATTGAGGTAGATTCGGTATTAAACACAATCTATGATCAGGGTTCAGTATAAAATCTAACAAGAATGTTAGATTCGGTAAAGATTCGGTACAGTAGCAGATTCGGTAAGTGGTTCGGTACTGTAGCAGATTCGGTAACAATTCGGTAAACCAGATTCTGTATCAGAAACTGATAAGAATCACAAGTAACACACCCAAATTCGGTATGGATTCGGTAACCACACAACTTGAAGCCTCAGAATACTTAAAACCAAAGAATTAAGTGAAACCGAGATTCTGATTCGGTAAATGACTCTGTAGTCAAATTCTGTAAAATATTATGTGTAAACTAAATCCAATTCCCTTGAATTAGATTCGGTAACCTTGCTGCACAAGAACACAAGTTAGTAACAAACAGAATATCAATGATACCGAAGATTCAGGATACCGAATGTCAACTGTAGCAGTTGACAATACCGAGTCTAAGTCTAAAACTTAGAAATATAACAGAATCCTTTCTCAAACCACACCAATTAGCTGCGTATGATCAAACCGAATGTGATAGAATCACAAACACACCACAATCTGCAACACTTAAGATGAATTTTCAGTAATGAAGCAGATTCGGTATGACAGTTACGATACCGAATGTTGATCAAATCTTCAAAACTTGAAGAATTGGAGAAATTGAACTGACAGAAATGTGATTTAACACCTCACGAACACAACTGAATCTTTAAATCTTCACAAAAATCCAGAATCAAGCTTGAATTAAGCAATACCGAGAGTTTTATCCACAAACTCTAAAAATTAACTTGATTCTCCATAATTGAAGTTAATAAGCTGTAATGATGATCGAAACTCTTTCTAATAGACATAATACACCTTCGCTGAACTTATCACAAGAATCTGAACGTCAGATTATCAAATTCGATAATACCGAATCTGATTCATTTTACCGAGAGTATTCAGATTCTGTAATCTACAATCTCTGGATCGATATAGTGATGTAGAATCACTTCCTGGAAGCTCTGATACCAAATGATAGGTTAGATCATGATGAGATTGAGAGAAATGATAAGATAAAGTGAGATTCGGTATATAGGAAGGAGACTTGGTATGAGAGAGAATCGGTAAAATTACATTCCACAGCTTCTAGAACTCATTTACAATGCAATGGCTATCTAATTAGAACTACTTAGGTTCCTTATATAGCCCTCTTCTAAGGAACCTTCATTTAAGCTTAATTTACATTAACACTATACAACTTCGGGGTCCTAACAGTAACTGTTTTCATGGATGACATCTCAATCTTCTCCAAGAGTAAGAAAGAACATGAGCAACATTTGCAAATTCATTCTTGAACTCTTAAGAAAAAGAACAACTCTACGCAAACTTTTCCAAGTACAAATCTTGGCTTAAAACCGACATGTTGTCGATCCAGCTAAGATTACTGCTATCCTTAACACACTATATTAGAATTCATCATTGATCACATATCCTGACCTTATGGAGTGACCTTGGAATGAAAATATAAATTAGTGAAATATAATGATGGTAGCCAACGTGATTATATTACGGTAATTCATAGAAATATTCCAATATCATGACGTATGGAATAGAAAGTGAATCAAAGAAAACTCTCAAGCTATCTGTTCAAAAACCCAAATGCAAGGGCATGAAAGGAGAAAAATGATCATCTTGATATTAGTAGATACGAAGAACTCATTCTAATCAAACTATATATCGATCTCATACTCATTTAACAAACTTTCATGTACCATAAAGGTTGTAAACAATCGAATCTTGAAGTTTTACATTCCTTTATCCTAAATGGATATCTCCTAATCATTGATACTTAATCATCACTTGTTATATCCAAATCCTCTCTGTTATAACACTTTCGGTGTAAATTTTCATATGACTTTCATAAACCCATGTCATTTGAACCCTCGAACGTCGGTATTACAAACACCATGTCCAATATCACATTATCTATGTCGAGATGATAAATATCTCATATGCATAATCTTTTGAAGAATGGAAACTCCATACGTGCATCGTTTTGACTATCATAGTCAAGAAACTTCTGTACTCGTACATCTACTAATAATAGACTACTTGGCACCATGCAAGTAATGGTGTCATATTCAAACAGTAATCGATCGTTGTCAACTCGAAAATCAAAGATGAAATACACTATCTCAAGTTGTGGCTTGAGCTAAACTCATCACATCTGAAAAACTACTGTAACGATTGAAATGACTCCATCATACTTTAACGTATCCTCCTCTCAGACCAACTAAGGCCGAAGTCAAACGATCATTACATAGTTGAAAGTCACTGCTTTAGCACTTATTTATACTTGTCTATGCGACTGCCAGATTATTCATGCCGAGTTCTCGAACTCTCACTATCACTCGGACGATTCAAAGTTGCAAATCTTATTTGAAGTTCTTTCATACATAACTCTAAATCCAAGGGATTTACTCATTTGATGATAATCACATTATCTTCCTTCTTACTTTAATGTTAACATTTTGAGTCCAAGAACTCATGCCCTGATAAAAGTCAATTCACTAGTTTTCACTACCTCGAAACAATTATTACACAATTATCCTCCGAAATTTTAAAATCTTCAATCAATTTTTCTCAAACAAATAAACTTTTAAATACAAGTACCTCGTTTTCCAAAGATTTCTTACACGAGTCTTTATTTTCAAGCTATCTCGAAATTTATAAAAATGATTTTTCACTTATGCGATTTATAAAATCTTATACATAAATTTAACTTTACGTACTTTGACTAATACATATCAAATTATATTTTTGCTTCTACAAATTTCCACTTTGATTAAATCGGAATTACTTTACAAAATTTTACGTAACCCTAGTTTTACTATGAACATCATTTTGTCACCTCTTCTAAAATTACTTTCACTAATTATATAAACACTTTCGCATTTTTAGCAATTTACCTTTGTTTCATCAAATTAAACATTCTTTTAATCAACTCTTTTTTTGTATTGTTCATATTATTTCACGTAAAATAATACGTGTTGTACGTAACTCAAGTTTTACTAAAAGCTCCGCTTCGTTTATATTGTTATATCAAACGTCGCAACTTTTCAAAAATTACTTTGGCTTATTATTAAAACTTTCGTATTGCTCTCCAATATGATTGGATCACCTTTATTTTATTTCCCCATGCAAGAATGAAACATATCTCCTTACAAATATCATCTCTTCCTTGCTATGTTAGTCATTAAGAAGTTTCTACTTCCGGTATTTCACGGCTAAACCACAACGCTCTCGTAAACATCAAATCTATGATCTTTCGAACAAGGAAGCAGAGGTTCCTTCATGATAGAAACAATACCTTCTAAACAATGATTCACATTCGCATCTGCGTTTAAACTCATCAGTAAATAATAGACCGACTCACCATTTGTGCGAACACAACTTTATTACTCTGAAGAAGTTACCTTAAATGTTTATGAAGATACTCTAAACATTTCTTCCTTTTTATATTGCAACTAGATGCTATTCTAATCAAGTCTAGATATATGGTTCGACATAAAACTGAAACCATGAATCTTAAAGCTAATGTCTTTCATTTAATCGCTCATATTATCCTGAGGTCAATGAATCCTCAACTAACATCTCATTTGTCTATTAGATATCTCTTGAAAACTAAAGGTATTATGGTTACCTTTCGAAACTTGAAGCTGGTACTATCTCTAAAAAACACCAGCCATACATCGAACTACGTAACTGAAATCTTTACGTACTCTACTCTATTTTATCTACCCTACTATTGTGGCATGAACACTCAAGTCTCTAATGAGCTCAACGATACATTTCATGTTGATATAGCATCATCTTTCCTTTTAAAGGAAAACTAGTCAAACGACACTCTTGTTATTCCTTGGAAAATCTCCACATTTAATGCACTTTGTAAACGACCTATTAAGGTTAAGGATCATGAGATCAAACGTGTAAACAAAATAATATACTTATTGTTAACACTCATTGGAATTCACGTAAGGGCCCTGATTGTACCAGGGAACGTGAAAATCAAACTCTATTGTTAAAATCCGTTGGGATTCACGAAGAAGCCCCTAATATACATGGGAACGCAAAGACCAAATGATACGGAAATACTTCCATCTCTTCTCAACTACTGATGCAAATGAGAGCTCTACCTAAAACTTCGGGACGAAGTTTCTAAAAATGGGGAGGTACTATAACGACCCTCACTTTTCCATTCTATATTTCTTTCAATATTAAATGCCCAAACAATATACTTAAAACTTAATAATTAAATCTTTAATCAATAATTTTTAAGCGTTAAGAATTATAAAACGTAATAATTAACTTTGTGTAATAAACGATAAGTTAATAAAAGATGTAAAAATAAGCTAATTAACTTTGGTGAACAAAATATAATACTCTAAAACTTGTTGCATTTAAACAATTTAATTATAACTTTTAATGAGCCATTTAAGTTAATCTAAAGTACAAGGACTAAAACAAAAAAGTTCCAAACCCATTCCATGAAACCCTAGCCGAAAATTTCAAGGGTAAAATTACCCTTTTGCCCTCTAAAAACCGGCCCATATCATACCACCCTAAACCCTAGCTTGTTCCCTAAGAAAAACTTAACCTAAACCTAATTCTAGATCATTCCATATGCCTCTATAAATAGGGACCTAGGCTAGAGCTAATCTTGTACCAAATCATTATCACAATTCTCTCTCAAATCTCTCTCTCTCCCTCTCCTAATTTCGACCAAGAAACCGAAACCCACCACCAAGATCTTCAAAGTGATCTTCAAGTAATCTTCGAAGGATCTTCATCGTGTTCTTCGCATTCTTCCAAGATCTTCAAGGTGTTCTTGGTTTGCAAGTGCTTTTGATCTTTATCTTCAAGTGTTCTTCATCTTTTCTTGTTAATCTTCATCATCATTCTTCAAGGTAAAACCCTAGATCCAAACTTTTAAGTTTTATCTTTTCGATTCATGTTATATTCATTCATACTAGATCATGTACATTTATATTGCTCATATAAAAAAAATATAAAATATATACATATACATGCATATACACGAATAAAAAAAAGAAGGAAGTGATTTGATCTTAAAATCCTAGAGATTTGCTAGAAGATATGTTAGTGTTTAAAAAGGAAACAAATATATACATACTATATATACATATATGGTTTACATATATATATATATATATATATATATATATATATATATATATATATACATATATATATATATATATATATATATATATATATATATATATATGTACAAAAAAAATATTTTCTATATATACATATATATATATATATATATACGGTATATATATTAAAAAAATAATAAAAACTATATATATACACATATACGATATACATTAAATAAATAAAACCCTAATTAAACCTAAACCCTAATTATTAAACCCTAATTTAATAAAACCCTAAAACATTAAATAAAACCCTAATCATTAGCTAATCATTACTTCACTAAACCCTAACCCTAATAATACTATTAAACATTTATCACATAAACCCTAATCATTTAATGCTACTTTAATTAATTAAACCTAATTAATTAATACTACTTACTACTTAACCTTAATACTACTAATCATTCACTTAATACTACTTATACTATACTACTATTAACGCTTATAGTGTACTACTTATATTATAACACTTATATTATAAGGTTATAACATATACGATATTGTGAATTTGCTCGAACGTCAATGCTACTTAAGGCCTAGGGTGATCCTTGGTACCACTATGGGACGCTTGTGGATTACGAATGCCAAACTTAGATTTTGGTCAAGAAATCCTGGGCCAACCGGTAACAATTGGTCATTCTGGTGACTCGACGGTGGAATAGATGTTTGGGTATGGTGCACAATGTCAAACCTGACTATAGTAATCATACACTTAGTTATCTTCACATTTAATAGGTGGTAGACTTATTAAGGACAAATCACTAGTGTTCGACACTAACTTTCTAAAAGTGGAAACTTACTAAAATTGGAAACTTTCTAAAAGTGGAAAACTTTCTAGACATGGCAACTTTCTAAATATGGAAACTTTCTAAAAATGGAAACTTACTAAGGATAGAAACTTAGCAAAACGAACTATACTTAAGTACATACATACTTAAACTTATCTTTAACTTGGGCAAAACACTTAACTACTCTTAAATGTCCTTAGGTTGACTTTCTGCTCATTCATCCAAACTTTCTATTCCGAGGAATAACCATCTCTCTCCTACTTACTAAGGTGAACTCATAGCCCCTCTTACTCTTGCGCAACTTATTTTGGGGTGAAACACATGCTACTTTTACTATTTACAATTTAGACACAAGTATCAACTGTTAAACTATGCTATACCCGGCTATGTCCGACTAAGTCCCTACAGTGATATTTTTAATTGCTCGTTGAACGCATTCTTAATTATTGGGAGTAGGCCTATCGGGAGTAACATCCCCGATACAATTGACCAAGTCATTGTATTACTTAATAATGAAATTAAACCGACAAGGACAGACACAATTGTCATTGGGGCAAACTTTGAACGTTTAGTCTAAATATCACGAATTGGCATAACTTTTTGATCCCTGCGAGATCAACTTTTAAGATCTTTGTGATCTTCTTTAACAACTAAAGATCTGTGTGATCTACTTTTGAAAACAAAATCTTGTGGTCTAAAAACAACAATAACTACTTTTGTTAAACCTATGATTTCACTCAACCTTTTTGGTTGACACTTTAGCATGTTTGTCTCAGGTGCTAATTGATCAAGCTTATTTACTTACTGCTTATGTGATGCTACTTAGACTTAGGATCAAGAGATATCGCGTTTATTATTCTTGCATTTGAAACAATTAATTTATTGTAATTTCCATTATTGTATCGACATTTCATTTTTCGCTGCGTACTCAATAAAGTTTATTTTTATCATATAGAATTGTTCTCGTATTATAATATGTTGGTTTATTTGATATTAGTGACGTTTTCTTCCAGACCCTATCTGGAGGACGTCACAATCATGTGCTTGACCGTTTCGACTTCCTGGTTACAAATAGGGCAGAGAATCGAATCTAGGTCTATATCACGCTTATCTAGCTCAAACCGTACAGGGAGTCTTCTTAACTTTGCATGCCAAACAAATATGCTAAGATTTTGAGGGATGAGGTTGTTACGCATTGTAGCCGTGGGCAGAGAGCTGTTTTGCAGCATAGACTCATTTAGTAAGCCTGCAAGTGCATGTGTAGAAAATTTCCCACTTCGATGTAAGGACCTGCTCCATGTATCAGTAGGCTCATTTGCAAAGGCAAAGGGAAGTAACTAGGTTTGCAACTGTCCCAGTTCGTCTGCTATTCTGCCTAAAGGATCTCTAGACCACTGCCAATTTGTTACCCATCCTGACGCATCTTTTAAAACACGATCTTCAACTCGAGCATTTTGATCTAACTCCAACCTGAATAATCTACCGAATTCATCGCGCAAACAAACATTTCCAAGCCAAATGTCCTTCCAAAATAAGGTATTCTCTCCATTACTAACCACTTTGACAAATGAAGTTGACAAATTAATGCTCCATTTTTTTAAGGTTGAGTCAGTGTGTAAAATCTTCTGCGAAATTGAACTTTTACCCGCCATTATATGATTATCAGTTAAATTCATTCCCCCTTCCCGCCCATAGATGCTCTTGATTACCTTGACCCAAAAAGCATTTTTTTCTATACGAATACGCCACCACCATTTTCCTAATAAAGCTAGGTTTTTAGATTTAAGGGAGCCAATGTTAAACCCGCCCCGATCGTAAGACGAAAGAATGGTTTCCCAATTAACCCACGACAATTTGTTATTTTCACCCGACCCGCCCCAAAAGAATTTACGACGCATACCTTCCAACAAGTTGACGACACCCGATAGACACGGAATATGGAGAAAGCATACAACGGGAGACTACTAAGCACCGACTTTATGAGAGTCAGTCGACCACAAAATGACACTATTTTTGCCTTCCAATCCGTAATCTATTCCGAATTTTCTCAATATAGGGATCCCAATCCTTTTTTTATTCATTTTTTGACCTATAGGTAGCCCAAGATATGTCATAAGGAGACTTCCCACATTACATCCTATAGCCACTGCCATTTCACCTATAGCTTCTTTCGAGATCCCAACCCCGTGAAGACAACTTTTGGATAAATTGACTTTTAACCCCGATATTCTTAAACCATTTAAGTATTTTCATGAGGTTTACGAGGTTTCTTCTATTCCATTCCCCAAAAATAATGTATCGTCCGCATATTGAAGATAAGACAACACCATTTTACCAAACTCGATCTCAACACCTTTAAACATCTGATTTGCAATAGCATTTTTCATCATCATACCTAGTCCTTCCGTTGCTAATATGAATAAATACGGGGATAGGTTCTCCTTGTCTTACCCCCTTTTTAGAGTGAATTCCCTTGTTGGAGAACCATTGACTAAAACCGAGACCGTAGCCGAACTAAGGCATGTATCTATCCACGAAATCCATCTTCTTCCGAAACCCATTAGCTTTATGATCTCGAGCAAATACTTCCTGTTTAGTCTATCGAAAGCGTTTTTGAAATTAGCTTTTAATATAAAGCTCTTACCTTTTCGCAGCTTGAGATCGTCCATAGCCTCATTTACCACAAGGATCGAGTCAAGGATGTATCGCCCTTTGATGAAAGTGCTTTGTTCATAACTTACTAGCTTCGGTATTTTCTTCTTTAGGCCATTTGCAAGGATTTTTGCTATTATTTTGTAAAAACTCCCAATCAGACTTATGGGTCGATAATCGCCCAACCCCGTAGGACACTTCTTCTTCGGGACTAGTGTTAAAAATGAAGCATTACATCCCTTAAATAATGTCTTGGACTCCCAGAACCATTCGACAGCTTTTAGTAGGTTATCTCGAATAAGCCACCAAAATTTCTTATAAAACTTAAAGTTTATATATTCCATACGTTCCAATTCTACTGTCCATTATTTCATTTTGGAACATCTCAAATTAATTGTCCACTTCAATGAATGGAAAAGAATAATGTGATAAATTTCTTTTGTGCTCCTACCATTTATATGTAAGATAAAAAGATAGGTAAAAAGTAAGTGATAAGACTGAAAATATAACAAAAAGTACATGTGACAGGTACTTTTTCTTAAATTGTGTGTGTGTTTTTTTTGTCCAGGGACAATACATTCAGGACGGAGGGAGTACTACATATTAGATACATTAATTAATGTTATCGTAACCCTTTTGTTAATGTAGTTAAAAAAGGTGTCTTTAATCAAAAGTGAAAGATTGATAACTCCTAAATTATACATGTTTTTGAATATATTTTGAGGAGTTATTTGAGTATTTTATAGACATTTTGATACTAAAACACACAAAAATTGGTAAAAATGGGAAAAAGGTATTTTAATGTTTTGTTTGAGAAATGTGTTAAAACAGGATTAAAAACAGGAAAAAGGAAGTAAGTGTTGAAGCAATGCTGAAAACCTGCATGCTGTCACCGTTTTGGCCATATCTTGAGCATCCGGACTCCGTTTTCGACGAGCCACCAGTCAAAACGACCGCAAGACAAAAATATACAACATAGTGGAGGAAGCCGCCGGTTTAGTTAAAGAGAAGCCGCCGGATTGGGGCAAGGAAGCCGCCGGCTTCGGTCAAAAAGTCAACATTTTTGCCGGACACGTTTTTCTTTGCCTCTAAGCTCAGATCTGAAGTGAAGCCGCCGGCTTGACATCCGAAGCCGTCGGCTTGGATCTAAAATGCATTTTCTCTAACATAACGATCAACTTTTGAGTGGAGAAAAAGTCACCGTCATGGGAAGCCGCCGGCTTGGTACGAAGCCGCCGGTTTGGCACGGTTTTTGAGGTCTATAAATAGTGGCTGAATCCTACAGTTTTCAATATACCTTTTCATTATATCTCTCTCTAGTTACAAAATCTGTAGTTTAGGGTTAGTTTAGGTTTTATTTTCAATGTAAAGTTACTCTATTGCATTGGATTCAAGTTTAAATGCACGATTAATATAGTTTTTCTTATTCCTCTTTAAGGTATAATCTTATTTATTTTATTGCATCTTTTTAATTATGTCTTTATTTACTGTTATCTACTTATGTTCGTCTCCAACTATGAACTAAACGTTCATAATGGTTACTTGGACAAAAACTGTGAAGATCTGGGAAAACAGATGAAGCCACCGGCTTCCTCAGTCCAAGCCGCCGGCTTGGCTGAGCCAAGCTGCTGGATTCGTGGTTCAGTCCATAAAGTTTCTGTTTCTTTTCCAGATCTGTATGTTCATGTTTCTGTGATGATTATTTAAACTGTTTATATCAGCCATGATTAAATAACTTGTTTGCCATGCTTAATGATTAAATATTATGAATCTAGGATTAATTAGTCATTGATTCTATGATCTTATATTCAATTCATATCACTTGTTTAGATCTAGTCCATCAAATAAAGTGTTTGGATTGCATGCAACTTAGGTAAACATCATTGGTAGTTATACAACTAGTTGAACTTGAATCACACTTATATAATAGAATTCATTATTGTTAGACTTAATCGAAGAACCTTCGTTTATGTGTGTTTAATTGTCAATTGCATGAGAACTTGATTAAGATTAATTTTCAGCTAGTAACTTGAGTTGATCTGATTAAGTTTATTAGCTTATATAATTTGTCAGTCTAATTAAATGTTTCCTTGGATCCACATTAGGTTTAGGTAATATTTATCATGTGATTATTTGAATGCCATGAATGAAGACATTAGCTATGAATATCACTTAGTTAATGTATGCTTTAGGTCCTACCTTATGAATGATATGCGACATTTAGCTTTACCTTTTAGGGATAATAATTGATCTATGATTGTTATCTTGCTATTTGCTAATATAAGTTATGAAATAATTAATACAATTCCCTTATGATTCACACGTCCTTGTAATCACTTCTCTTTTATAATAGTTTATTTTAAATCTTTATTTATTGCTTTATATTTTGTTATTTTATTTATCTTTAATCATCTCTTTCCTAAGAGATAAAAACCAACAACCTTAAAAACACATAAAAATCTATCTTTAGTTCTTTAATAAGAGCTAAGCTATATAATAAAACAACTCTTATCTGCATCCACGCTCTCTTGGGATGATAACCTAAAATACTATATCTGACCGGGTTTTGTTGCTCGTTAGGGTGTTAAATTGTATTAATAAAGGTTTTATAAATTTAAAAGTTGAAAGATAAGTTAAGCACTACTGCACACACTTTTGACACATCAACTTTTTGGCGCCGCTGCCGGGGAGCACTGCCAGGGAGCGCGGTAAATACGGAAGTTGGATATACTTTAGTTATTGATATTTCTTGAAAACGGGTGATGACTGTCTTCCTTTTGGGGAGGGTTGCTGGGTTTCCGATTTAAAGTCTCCTGCTCGAACTTAGACGCTGACGGTTCACTTAAGTATTGAAAGATTCAATAGACCGTGTATGTTTGATTATTCGTTATTATGCGATAAAAGTTGTTATTTAATTTATTTATAAGTTATTTTTATTTTATTACTTCAAATTTAATCTATTTAGTTATTAGTTAATTAATTAAATTATTTTCTTATTCAAATCTTAATTCCTCCTATAATTAAAATCTCCATTCTAAAATCTAAATCTCAAATCTTATTTAAAAATATGGAACAACCAACAAAGAGAGAAGAAGATATAAATTTTATGGAAATGTTTAAAGAGAATACGGATGAATATAAAGTTTATCCATTTACACCAAAACAAATACAATCGAGGTTAGAATGGAATGAATACATGAGACAAATAAAAGAAAAGGAAGAAAATGCTCAAACTCAACATAAGATAGCTATCGAACAATATCTTTCCAATGCGTATTATTGGACTAATGATGAGGAGAGTTGGTTAATGTGGAGAGTTGGTTAATGAGGAGTTCGAACCAGTCAAAGAAGAGGTAGAGGAGATTGGGGTTAGTATTAGAAACATGTCGATAGAAGAGATGATGATAGCCGAGGAATTATGCCCGTGTTTTTATGGACCTTTTCTATGTTGCACAAATTCGGACGTAAAACATTCATATACCCCATCTAATACACAATTACCTACCGATTCATACCTAGAACAATTAAGTAAGACAGAATCTATTCCAATACCACAACCTACCATTCCACCACCTATGTTAGTAGACCCGGATAGTATATTTAGCGACGAAATTTTAGATGAAGAATCACCGGGTATAGATTGGGATCCTTCAGATACCGAAGACGATGATGAGTTCCATCCGATCAAATGGGATTCTTCTGATGATGAAGAAGATGATTCTTATCTTAATTTTGAGGTGTACAGATTGCTAGAAAACACTAGGTTAGTGGAAACAGCTCCAATTTTAAGGTTATATGACATAGATTCTTCTCTTGAGAAAGACTTTCGGGAATTAATGGATGTAGATACGGGGGATTTCACACCTATAAGTACTAAGGATGAAGATCTAGATGCCGAGTTTGATGAGTTTATGAAGGTCAACATCAATAATGAATCCGAGGATGAACTGTTTGAAAATTTTACTAAGAAAGAACTTATACCGAAAACACTACTTGAAATATGTATAACTCCGATAGACTTCGTGTATCCTAAAGAAATTATTAGATGTGAAATGGTATTTAAAGATCCATTTTGGCAAGAACCCACAACGAAAACAAACTTACTGTCGCAAGACCTACACAATGGGAAACTATTAATTGACACTCGGGTTAATTTCAAAATTTTGAATAAACAACAAATTAAATATATCTTTACAACTCGAGGTGTTAATGATTGGTTAATGTTACTAATTCGTGGAATATTTTTCACCAATTTTATATGTCGCCGGATAAGTGTGGGGGAAGTTAAACCCCACTAAGGAAAAATTTAAATGGGGTTGAGTCAAGCTTATGACTCATTAATCAATAAGCATGTTTTGTATTATGTTTCGTATGTTGGCCATCTATGAGTAGTGTTCGAAGCTGACTGGCGCATGTTGATCTTCACGCTCATCCTTTCACATGCAGCTCATAAAACCCTGTGATGTTTTCTCTCCCTTTTACTTTTACATTTTTGTCTTCCTTTATTTTATCGTTGTAATATAAATTCATGCAAGTGAGGACATTGCATGAAATAAGTGTGGGGGGAAAGACGTGAATTCTTAACTAAATTAAAAAACCTAAGATATTTTTTAAAAAAATGTTAAGGAAATACTAATAAAATGAGGTTTTTATGATCACACTTGATTTTGTTTGTCCTACATTATAAAAAAAATTGTTGCTTTGTGATTAATAATTCATACCTCTTAAAAGTAACTTGTTTTTGACTCCCTATATGGTAAAATTTTAAAATTTTGAGATGAATAAATTGTAAAGAAATATAAACACCTAAAGTTAAGGTAATGTAAATGATAAAGAAATATCTAGGATTTTATTTTTTTGTTAGCCTTTTATTTTAAAACCAATTTAAGCCAGTACCCAGGTCGTTAGCACTTGAATACATATCTAAATATATAGAGTGCTAACAAAATTTCAACTAGCTTCCATTAGAAACCTAAACCTTTAGATAAAAACCCATATGAAACCAAATTCCCATTTCTAACCTTATATTTTTGGAAGTATAAATTCTTAGTCAAACTTATGTCTTTTCATTAATCTAATCTTAAAGCTAATAGAACTACTCTCAACTTCGAGATCGGACTACTTGTTTAAGATAGGAAGTAAACGCCAAAAATTGTGAAACGATTGCGAACTTATAGCCACTACCATATGGCATATTAAGCATGGACCACTGAGGCAACAAAAGAGTCCCAATGAGGGCCAACTTAGAAAAAATTGTCAAATGTAAAGTTAATGCTAAGCATGAAAGCAAAAGAAATGAAAAGTTAAAAGAGCCCAATGAAGGACAAAAGGAGTGATGAGAGAGAAAAGAGTTCCAATGAGAACCACGCACTTTTAAAAGCTCTAGTTAGAAAATAAAAGAGTCCAATGATGACCAACTGTTGTATAAATCTGAATTAATGAACATTAGGGCTACTTGTACTCCTTTGTCTGGTTCATACTAGTTCTTATAATAATAACTAAACTCTAATGATTAGACATCTTTTTGACTTTGCATTTTGCTTCCGCTTTTACACCAATTTTATCTCGTGTCATGACCAACCCTATTAACCAAATTCCGATATAAACTACCCATTTAATATTTCTTTTGATACATTACCTAGGTGAAATTTATATATAAGTGTTAATCTTTCAAAAGATTTTGAAGATAATTTTCAGTTGAAAACACAAGATTAACCATAGTATTGTCAAAACATCTCATACTATGTTTGATAAAAATGCCTAAGGGAGTATACTTTTAAATATTTTATCTTTATTTGCTTGAGGACAATCAAAAGCTTAAGTGTGGGGGATTTGATAACTCCTAAATTATACATGTTTTTGAATACATTTTGAGGAGTTATTTTGGTATTTTAAAGTCATTTTGATACTAAAACACACAAAAATGGGTAAAAACGAAAAAAATGTATTTTAATATTTTGTTTGAGAAATGTGTTAAAACAGGACTAACAACAGGAAAAAGGAAGTAAGTGTTGAAGCAATGCTGAAAACCTGCATGCTGTCACCGTTTTGGCCATATCTTGAGCATCCGGACTCCGTTTTTGACGAGCCACCTTTCAAAACGACCGCAAGAAAAAAATCTACAACATAGTGGAGGAAGCCGCCGGCTTAGTTAAAGGGAATCTGCCAGATTGGGGCAAGGAAGCCACCGGCTTTGGTCAAAAAGTCAACATTTTTGCCGGACACGTTTTTCTTTGCCTCCAAGCTCAGATCTGAAGTGAAGCCGCCGGCTTGACATCCGAAGCCGCTTGCTTGGACCTAAAACGCATTTTCTTGGGCGTAACGTTCAAGTTTTGAGTGGAGAAAAAGTCACCGTCATGGGAAGCCGTCGGCTTAGTACGAAGCCGCCGGCTTGGCCCGGTTTTTGAGGTGTATAAATAGTGGCCGAATCCTACAGTTTTCAATGTACGTTTTCATTATATCTCTCTCTAGTTACGAAATCTGTAGTTTAGGGTTAGTTTAGGTTTTATTTTCAATGTAAAGTTACTCTATTGCATTGGATTTAAGTTTAGATTCGAGATTAATGCAGTTTTTCTTATTCCTCTTTAAGGTATAATCTTATTTATTTTATTGCATCTTTTTAATTATGTCTTTATTTACTGTTATCTACTTCTGTTCGTCTCCAACTATGAACTAAACGTTCATAGTGGTTACTTGGACGAAAACTGTGAAGATCTGGGAAAACAGAAGAAGCCACCGGCTTCCTCAGTCCAAGCCGCCGGCTTGACTGAGCCAAGCCGCCGGCTTCGTGCTTCAGTCCGTACAGTTTCTGGTTCTTTTTCAGATCTGCATGTTCATGTTTCTGTAATGATTATTTAAACTGTTTATATCTGCCATGATTAAATAACTTGTTTGCCATGCTTAATGATTAAATATTATGAATCTAGGATTAATTAGTCATTGATTCTATGATCTTATATTCGATTCATATCACTTGTTTAGATCTAGTCCATCAAATAAAGTGTTTGGATTGCATGCAACTTAGGTAAACATCATTGGTAGTTATACAACTAGTTGAACTTGAATCACACTTGCATAATAGAATTCATTATTGTTAGGCTTAATCGAATAACCTTTGTTTATGTGTGTTTAATTGTCAGTTGCATGAGAACGTGATTAAGATTAATTTTCAGCTAGTAACTTGAATTGATCTGATTAAGTTTATTAGCTTATATAATTTGTCAGTCTAATTAAATGTTGCCTTGGATTCACATCAGGTTTAGGTAATATTTATCATGTCATTATTTGAATGCCATGAATGAAGACATTAGCTATGAACATCACTTAGTTAATGTATGCTTTAGGTCATACCTTATGAATGATATGCGACATTTAGCTTAACCTTTTAGGGATAATAATTGGTCTATGATTGTTATCTTTCTATTTGTTAATATAAGTTATGAAATAATTAATACAATTTTCTTATGATTTACACGTCCTTGTAATCACTTCTCTTTTATAATTGTTTATTTTAAATCTTTATTTATTGCTTTATATTTTGTTATTTTATTTATCTTCAATCATCTCTTTCCTAAGAGATAAAAACCAACAACATTAAAAACACATAAAAATCTATCTTTAGTTCTTTAATAAGAGTTGAGCTATATAATAAAACAACTCTTATCTGCATCCACGCTCTCTTGGGACGATAACCTAAAATAATACATCTGACCGGGTTTTGTTGCTCGTTAGGGTGCTAAAGTGTATTAATAAAGATTTTATAAATTTAAAAGTTGAAAGATAAGTTTAGCACTACTGCACACACTTTTGACACATCAAAGATCCTAAATGAAATAATACAACGAAAAACTACACATCATAACACAAATTAAACAAACACAGAGACGAAAGCAAACGCCACAAAGAAGTTAGCGACATAACAAAGACGAAGCACTCTAACATAACAAATCTAGTCATCATAATCATTCTTTGGCGAGAAAAAATAAAACATTTAAAAAAATATAACCACTGTCGAAAATTCATCAAATAATTGAATCCACAAATTAAATACTAGAACTAGATAAAACGTTCAAGCTCAACAAGACACAAAGAACCTAAAACGTAGATCCCACGACCTTAATACAATCAAATGATTCTTGGATGAATTTCTCATTACATCAAAAACCTATATATAATACAAACATCACATATGTTTAGGAGTGAATTATGCTACATACTAAGAATACATTACATGAAATGATTTATACTAAATATACAATGAAATATACATATACGTTGCCGTAGTTTGAGCGTGAGATAAATAATGGATGTTCAAGCTGGATTTCAAATCTGTAAAAAAATTGAGTAGGCAATCCCTTAGTAAAAAATTGTCAATACACTGAGAAGTAGTAGGGACATGAGGTACACGGATGTCGCCTGTAGCAACCTTATCACGCACGATGTGTATGTCGATCTCAATGTGTTTTGTGCATTGATGTTGGATGAGCTATTATAAAGGTAAACCGCACTCATATTATCACAATAGACCAAAGTGGCATGAGAAAGTGGCGAGTGAAGCTCGTTAAGTAAGGTACGTATCCAACATGTCTTAGCAAGAGCATTGGCAACCGTGCAATATTCAGCTTCGGTACTTAAGCGGGAGACGGTTTCCTGTCTTTTGGCGGACCTTCGTAAAATATTATATCCAAGGAATACACAATAACCAGATGTACAACGACGAGTGTCAGGGCAACCTCCCCGATCTGCATCAGACTCGGCGATGAGTTTCGAGGTAGATGAAGAAATATTTAAAGCCCATTATAAGCAGTCATACGAACATAACACAACACCCGTTTAAGAGAACTGAAGTGAGGTTCTTTTGGGTCATGCATGAACAAATACAACTGTTGAACAACATACGTGATGTTAGGTCGAGTCAAATACTGAAATACACTAGCTAAACTGTGGTATAAAGTGGGATTCGTGACTGGGAGCCCATCAGGTCCAAGTTTGGACTGTGTATCAATAGGAGTGTTGCAAGGCTTACAATTAAACACATAAGCCCTTTATAAAATATCAAGTGCATATTTTCGCTGAGATAGAAACATGCCATGTGTAGTATGAGTAGCAGATATCTACAAAAATTAAACGATCCAAGATCGATCATGGAAAACTCCTTGCCAAGGGAGGTTATAATCTTTTGTAATAGATAATTTGACGAAGCAGTGACAATAATATCATCCACATATATTAGAAAATAAGCATTATGAGTCCATTGTCGGTAAATAAACAACGATGAGTTACATCGACTAAGTTGAAAAGAAACACGAAGAAAATACTGAGCAAATATGTGAAAGCAAGTATGAGGAGCTTGCTTAAGATCGTATAATGATTTGCGAAGATGACATACATAACCCGATTTTGTTGGATCATGAAACCCTGAAGGCTGATGCATGTAGATAGTATCTGTAAGATCACCGTGCAAAAATGCATTCTTGATATTTATATGATGAATCGGTTAGTGTCAAGAAACAGATATGTTAAGCACAGCCCGAATAGTTTCTGTCTACTTAAAGAGTAGCCATATGCACCGTTTTATTCCATATCCACTCATTCAATTCTTTATCGGGTTGCCATGTTGAGTTGTGCGGGTAACACGGAGTGATATGGTATGTTTTGAGGCGGCTCCCAAGTCAGTGGGTATGCTTCAGCATTAGTGGAAATATACTCCAACCTCAGGGAATGAGATGCTCTCCTGACATCTATAATGTATAAAAGTCTTAGGGACCTAAGTCCATCTATGTCGTTAGATCATTGATGGGCAATGAAAGATGAGGAAAATAAATGAGGGTCATTATGGTGGGCGTGTGGTTCCGAGGGGTATTCTTCCTCGATTTCGCAAAGTTGTGACTCGTTCTCGAAATCAGTAGAAAGGTAGTAACAGATGGATCAAGATACTGGTCCTTAAAGTCGTACAAGTGGAAAGGATTCGGGAAAACATCTTATGGTACAAGAAGTTCCAAGGTTTGTACGGAAACATGTGAGGTAACATTCACCGAGGTGGTTTACCACAAATGATAGATTGTATAGAAATAAAGGACATAGAAATCTCAGGTAAGCACATAGTATATCACAAATGAGATATATGTATAAATAATAGATGACATAGAAATTTCATGAATTTCAGAGGTCATAAATGATGTTTTTCGGTTTCAATAACCGAGGTGGTTTTCAAAAAATTAACTCGCATGAGTAGGAGAAGACATCTAATCATAAAGGGAAATTACTTTCCCACCGCTAGTAACGAACGTAACATATAATGATATTAGATTTCATGAAAATATAGCTCAAGTTATCACATGTGAACATGTAAGACTCGATTGTAGACTAGTCCACTAATATATCCTATCAATCCAGGTCAGACACACTAATGCATCTAATTTCCTACAACCAATGCTCTGATACCAACTGTAATGACCCGCCAAAATTGCTACTGACGCGGTACATTAACAGACGGTCTGACGACAAGGTTATGCCCTATATATGAAACATTTCAAATAAACATTGCATTCATTATTAAAGAGTTTTTCAAAAGTATGAAGTTGCTAAGAATAGCCGGTTCCCAAAAGTAGTAAGTTGCTAAGAATAGCGAGTTTCCAAAAATAGTAAGTTTCTAAAAACATAAACTTCCACAAATAGATGGTTGACTAGAAATTCAACGTTGTTCAAAAACCAACGTAAAATAATAACACGTAAATGCATTATCGTTCAAAAACATGGCATACATGACTCCATGCAACACCTTGAACAGATAATAAGTCAATCAGCGGAAGCATTTTATGGACCTGAGAATAAACATACTAAAAAGTCAACACAAATGTTGATGAGTTATAAGTTTAATATCGCAAACAATATTGAAGATAGACCACAAGATTTTCATGCTAGAAAGCATCCTCAATAAGTTCATCAAATGTTTATCAAAAAGATTCTGTAGTTTCGAACACCAGGTGACTAAACTTAGAAAAATAATATTTCACGTTACCCTTTGTATAAAAACTACACCGAATCAAGTGTATCACTCAGCCCGGATGGGGATGTCAAACCCTATAGATCATATATACGTATTAGCGCCCACGTGTTCAAAAACCAATAGTTACTTGTTACCAAGCTAAGGGATTTGTGATTCAAATCATCGTAGAATAAAGTTAAGTTCTTGTATCTATTGCGTAAAACAAAAATTTATGTATTCTCATCCCAAAAATGTAAAGTGAAAAAGTGACTACAACTCACCTTGTGTGCTCGGCAAAAAGTCTCAACAACAATGAGTGTCAAAATGATCACAACAATAAGATGTAACAACCAAAGTATGCATAGATAGGTCAAATAGTGTCTAACAGACTAGATCAGGTGATAGTATAATCACATTCCCAATGCTCGAGACCGACAAGGAAAAATACCAAAAGTCAACCCAAAAGTTAACTCAATGTCAACTAAAGTCAACACTCTCAGAAAGTCAAACATAGAAGTCAAAAATAGAATTCTAATTAAGTAACAAGGTTTTGACCTCCATATTACATTATTCAAAGTTTTAGCCACTTTTCATTAAGCACAACATGAGTGCATGCAAATATCTAGTCATATCTCCTAAAATAGTAATCATGGCATTTTGAAAATCTCCAAATCAACGTAGAATCTAATTAGCTTTCTAAAAAGTCCTACTACATTGTCTAATCATTTATAGAACTCAAGATATAGCTAATTTTCTCAATGACATTTTCAGCATGCGCAATCAGAGCAAAACAGTCATAAGTGTGTCCTAAAAACTTAAAACACTTCCATTCATTTTGGAGAATTTGAATATAAATTCAAACTATCACATACAAAGTTTTGAAAACTTTTGGTTTAGTTTATTGGTGCAATTTACTCTTCAAAGTCAGACCTATCAGTTTTGACAGCAAACCAGAAATATGTTTGTGCAACAATCATATATTACACACAACAATTCAAAACATGTTTAAAAAAATGGAGATTCTTCCTATAAATCTCCTTCAACAGTAGCAAAAATATGAGGTCTTATCTCCATGCCAATTTTCAACAATCATGAATTTTATTAGCAAAGGTCAATCTAGACGCGTAGGAAAATTACCAGTTTTGTTTCAATCATAAGTCAATAACTGTTTATCGAAATGAAACATATTATATATGAAAAATTAACTACTTTTCGAGAGGAATTCCATTAAAAACATATCATGACATTTTTCCGAATCTTATTTTTTCCAGAATAGGAAAATCAAATATGAATTTTGTACTAAAATCTATGCGGTCATATTTTTTGATTCGGTAATCGAAATCACGCAATATCTGTATGAAATCTTAACTATTCTTCTAGATAAATTCATTTATAAACATATCATAAACATTAGCTAGCATGTACATGTCCAAATTATCAATATAAAATTTGAAAATAATCAAAAAGTTGCAAATTGGTAAAATCGATACACACAAACATGCATACAAATCACGACTCGAGCAATAGACATAATTATATTATTAAATATTATCATAATCAAAAAAAATTAAAAATTCCAGGGTTTAGAATTACACCAAATCAGGAAATTTAAGGAAGAATCGGGTAGAGCTTTGCCTATAGATCTCGATTATATAATTATGTTAATGATCGAAAAACAAATAATGGTGTAGATGATGCTTGAAGATGTCGATGATGTTAATGGAGGTGGTGGTGTCGCGTGGCCAAGAGAAAAAGTAGGAAAGGGAGAAAAAAATTGTAAGTAACTAGAGGAGGGGTGAATAGCTACTTAATACGATTTTTAAAACTTTTTTGATAATCAACAAGATTTGAACAATCCTTGATCACTTTAATCAACTCAAACTAATGTGTGGTGTGTTTATGTTTGTAATAATGTGAAATTTAAAGTAAAGAACACAAACACAAGGATTTATAGTGGTTCTGGTGGATATTAACTAATCCACCTTAATCCACTCCCCGATTAACTAATCGGGAGTTTTGCTTCACTAAGCACTTTTCTCCAAATCCGGTGGAGATCCAATTTACAAGCCTTGTACTTCTCTTTAGACAACAAACCTAATCTTTCTATCACTTTAAAAGATTACCTCCAACTTATATCAACTTGTCTTCACCTTGGACAAGTATTAATCCCTAATGAGATTAATAAACTCCCTATTTCCCATTAAGGAAGATGATATCTAAGCTAGCATATGCTTCTAATTACAAAGTATAAACACTCACCCTTTTCTAGTTTTTTTTTTCTTCAGCAAAGATGGAACCAATATATTAATAAACACCTTCATCAAATCGATGAAGGTAACACATACAAAAAAAGGGACATCCGGCTTGTACATATAACACACTTTAAGCCGAATGACATAATAAACCGGGATTGATATTTCAAATGTAATATTGATGACTATAACATAACTTAAAATGCGAAGCCCATAAGAAGACTTTGAGCTTGATTTTCCGAACAATTGAAGCCAAACAAGTGTAGTTACCGTTGAAGATGAAGTCGTTTCTTGTTATCCATATGACCCAGTCGGACCAATCAATCTCCAAAATTTATTGTCGTCAATACCCATACCAAAAAACCAATCGGCCGAAAAATCTAAAATGGACCTTAGAATGACCCATCTAGTATTCCATCAATAAGGCTGACCAAATATTGAAGGACCAAGGACAATGAATAAGGAGATGTTCAACGGTTTTGATCTCGGAGTCGCACCAAATACATGAAGATGAATGAGAATCTAAAAGTACGTGTCTTCAAATAAGAGTATCCCTAACCGGAACACTCCGATTACAAGCTAACCAATAAAAAATTGAGATCTTGGAGGGCACACGATTGGTCCACACAATATTCTTCCAATCCGGAATTAAAGAGTTATCTGTGATCACCAACAATCTCATAGCCTCGACCACATTAAAAATGCTCGTCGTCGATGGTGACCATAGTATTTCATCATCACCATTCGACGTACGAAAATTGGATAAAGACATTTGTAACTCATACACGTGAATATGATCTTGAAAATTTATTGGCCCATTTAAATGCAATTGCCAGCGCATTTGAGTAACAGTAGGCGATAAAAGCTACCTAAATTCTTTCACAGTAGTCGAAGGAATGGAACATAAATAAAACAAGGTAGGATATTGATCTAGAAAAATTACCAATCCAATAGTCGTTTCAAAATGAAATTTGAGAACCATTGTGAAGCTTCCATTTCCAACAATTAGGTCCGACTACATTAGAGAGAATGTCGTCCGAATAGAGGCTAAGAATATTCTTCCAAACCGACGACATCTTGGAAGAGGATAATGAGGAGACATTGTTGACTAATTTTCCGAAAAAGGAACGGCCAAAAGAAGTACAAACTAACGCTTTCCAAACGATTGGACCAATGATTCAATAGAAGGAGACAATCATCCAGCCACATAGATAATATTCCCCCGGACCTCCCATACGAACTAACTTGCACATGTTGGAACAAATTATTTTTCCAAATGGAATTCAAAATGGGCTGTGTAACTTTTTTGACCATCGTTTCTTGTATTGCTAAAAAATGAATTTGAAAATGGTTTACCAAATCACCCGCCATTCGACCCTTATTTATGTTTCCTAGGCTACGGGTATTCCATGAAGCGAGCCTCATACTTTTGATAGTTTTTTTGGCAACTCTTCCGCTGCCAGTTTATCCATAACACTACTAACCTTTAAAATTTCTTGTTTAAAAGGACCATTGATCTCATTCTATTTCGTAGCAGTTGCATCACCCATTGAATTAGGCAAGTTATCTACAAATACAGTTTTCTTTTTGACATTTATTTCACTTACAGTATCAAACAAAGGGGATTTAATTGCCTCTAATGAAACTTTGCTTGACTTCACTGGATTCTCATTGACAATGTTGCCTGCATTTTCATTGAAAATTTTAATAGTGGCTCCCCTTTTACGAATAGCCTCACACTCCTTGTTACATTCTTTGTTAACATATGAGGTTGGTTTTTGTTGTAACTCGGTAGGAATAGAAATTGGGTTATGAGCAGTAGTACTACATGTAGGTGATGGTTTGTTCACATGGGTAAGTTTTTGGTTAGTAGTAGAAAGAGGGGGAAAGTTCTTATCACCTAAGTCAACCATGTCAACTTGGGAACAAGAATCCAAGTCCAAAATAAAAACATTATTCCCGTGGTGACAATCCTAAGACAATTCTAAGGATTATTACAACACTATGTAAATTAAAAAAGATAGTAATTTGAAAGTAAGTTTACAACCCCTTCTACAATCTATGAGATTATAGAACTTCTCTTGCTAACCACAAACATACATATAAGTGTTATGTTCTTATGATTCTCTGATGATTTTGAGTTGTAGCATGTAAGAGGTCCAAGTCCTTCAAAATTCTCCAAGTCTTGCTATTTATATAGAGAGATAAAAAAGTAGACGTTGTTGCGGCTAGGACCATGGTCGACCGTGGGTCGACCGCACGCGGTCCAGTCCAAAACTCCTATCCGTTATATAGCCGTTTGAATCAGTTTTAAACATTAATCTTTGGACTTTTTACTTCATTTAACACATGTAAAAGATACCCAACATCCTACACAAGGACTATATGCATTAAATGTTCATTTACTTTGGATGTATTGACTTGATAGTGACTTGTCATGCTCAAAGTGGAAAGTCTAACATACTCAGATACACGTAATGATAATCATTTGAGGCAATCTCAGTTTTGTCATAATCCTTTATTTGTAATTAACACATTTGCTAAATTCCTATTGGTTGGTCAATATGTCATTGATGACAACAACCCACTTTAATCACAAAGCATGCTAGTATTCAAATTTGAACTTGTTTGTAATTAATTAAGTGCGTTAATGATATCTTGACAATTTAAGTAAGTAATATCAATTAAGCATGTTGCAAGACATCAAATTAAATCAAGTTTAATCCAATCATAAAATTAATTTTAGACTTAAGCAAACCTATGTGTTAATGATTCATTGTCTTTTTAGATTACTAGATTATGACATATTAAACATTATCCAAGTAGCATAAGAATATATTGAAGTAGTCCAAATACTATTTGGTAGAATCCCATCTTGTAACACATAGCAAGACAAGGTTAGTACATATGCATATTAAGTAACTACTTAGCATTAAGCACTTAGCACATAGTCAAATAATACACATGTATTAATATCAAGTAGTCAAGTAATATTCATGTAATGACTAGTAAGAGATCACAAATTAATCAAGAATTAAACACATAGTGATAGCATAGCATTGAACCAAGGCTATGTAAGTTTTACTTGCAAAGTGGCATTTGCAAGATTAATGTATAAGTATACATTAATGTCCAACACATGTACAAAGAAGGAGTAACTCTTGGTTGGGACTTGGTGACCATCCTAAGTATGCCTAGATACATTTTAGATGTACATATTTTCCTATAACACTTATGTGTTATCCTTAATCAAGGTTTAATCGTCATTAAACTGTCATTAGGTGTGATTAACCAAGATTAGTGTTCTAGTGACCAAAACTCCTTTGGGTATGAAGAAGGCAACTATTCTAAGCATGTTTGAACAAGTTTCATAAATTATAGATGCCCCGAAGTAGTCGAACTAAAATCGGTGGAATTTAGGATAGAACTTTTTACGATCGACCCACGATTGACCTTGAGGTCGACCGTGCATCCCTGATTTCACAAATCACGGTGCAAGGCTCCATGGTCTGACTTGCGGTCAACCGTGGACCTAATTGTGTAGTTTACATTTTCCATTTAAGCTTTATTTGGTTTTGGTCTTTTGCTAAAGTACGTGTGGATTAGTGAACTTGTATATTTATGTCAAGATGTCTACCATCATCTTTAGTTATGTGTATATATCATCATCAAAATACTTATTGTTATGGGTTAAGATTAGTCTAGTCATTAAGCATAATCCCACATTAACCCACATTCTCCCCCAACGAAACTAGAGGGAAGGGTGAATAGTTACTTAATATGATTTTAAAACTTTTTCGATGATCAATAAGATTTGAACAATACTTGATCACCTTAATCAACTAAAACTAATGTGTGGTGTGTTTATGTTCGTAATAGTGCGGAATATAAAGTAAAGAATATAAACACAAGGATTTATAGTGGTTCGGGTGGATGTTAAATAATCCACCTTAATCCACTCCCTGATTCACTAATCAGGATTTCTTGCTTCACTAAGCACCTTTCTCCAAATCCAGCGGAGATCCGATTTACAAGCCTTATACTTCTTCTTAGATAACAAACCTAATCCTTCTATCCCTTTGAAGGATTACCTCCAACTTAGATCAACTTGTCTTCACCTTAGACAAGTATTAATCCCCAATGAGATTAATCAACTCCCCAGTTCCCTTTAAGGAAGATGATAGCTAAGCTAGCATCCGCTTCAAATTACAAAGTACAAAGACTTACCCTTTTTCAGTGATGACAATCCTAAGACAATTATAAGGATTAATACAACACTATGTAAACTCACAAAGATAAGAATTTGAAAGTAAGTTTACAAACACCCCTTTTATAATTTATGAGATTATAAAACTTCTCTTGCTAATCACAAACATATGTATGATTGTTATGTTCTTGTGATTCTCTGATGATTTTGAGTTGTAGTATGCAAGAGGTCCAAGTCTTCAAAGTTCTCCAAGCCTTGCTATTTATATGGAGAGATAAAAAGTCAGCCATGTCTGTGGCTTGACCCACGGTCGACCGTGGGTCGATCGCACGCGGTTCAGTCCAAAATAGGTATCCGTTATATAACCGTTTGAATCATTTTTGGACATCACTCTTTGGACACTTTACTTCATTTATCACCTGCAAAAGATACCCAACATCCTATACAAGTACTATATACAATAAATGTCCATTTACCTCGGATGTATTTCCTTGATAGTGAATAATGATACCGCAATCCGCATGCTGAAATGTCCCGTTCTTATTGATTAAAAACGTTCCATATTAATTGATTTCGTTGCGAGGTTTTGACCTCTATATGAGACGTTTTTCAAAGACTGCATTCATTTTAAAACAAACCATAACCTTTATTTCATCAATAAAGGTTTAAAAAGCTTTACGTAGATTATCAAATAATGATAATCTAAAATATCCTGTTTACACACGACCATTACATAATGGTTTACAATACAAATATGTTACAACAAAATAAGTTTCTTGAATGCAGTTTTTACACAATATCATACAAGCATGGACTCCAAATCTCGTCCTTATTTAAGTATGCGACAGCGGAAGCTCTTAATAATCACCTGAGAATAAACATGCTTAAAACGTCAACAAAAATGTTGGTGAGTTATAGGTTTAACCTATATATATCAAATCATAATAATAGACCACAAGATTTCATATTTCAATACACATCCCATACATAGAGATAAAAATCATTCATATGGTGAACACCTGGTAACCGACATTAACAAGATGCATATATAAGAATATCCCCATCATTCCGGGACACCCTTCGGATATGATATAAATTTCGAAGTACTAAAGCATCCGGTACTTTGGATGGGTCTTGTTGGGCCCGATAGATCTATCTTTAGGATTCGCGTCAATTAGGGTGTCTGTTCCCTAATTCTTAGATTACCAGACTTAATAAAAAGGGGCATATTCGATTTCGATAATTCAACCATAGAATGTAGTTTCACGTACTTGTGTCTATTTTGTAAATCATTTATAAAACCTGCATGTATTCTCATCCCAAAAATATTAGATTTTAAAAGTGGGACTATAACTCACTTTCACAGATTTTTACTTCGTCGGGAAGTAAGACTTGGCCACTGGTTGATTCACGAACCTATAACAATATATACATATATATCAAAGTATGTTCAAAATATATTTACAACACTTTTAATATATTTTGATGTTTTAAGTTTATTAAGTCAGATGTCCTTGTTAGTAACCTACAACTAGTTGTCCACAGTTAGATGTACAGAAATAAATTGATAAATATTATCTTGAATCAATCCACGACCCAGTGTATACGTATCTCAGTATTGATCACAACTCAAACTATATATATTTTGGAATCAACCTCAACCCTGTATAGCTAACTCCAACATTCACATATAGAGTGTCTATGGTTGTTCCGAAATATATATAGATGTGTCGAAATGATAGGTCGAAACATTGTATACGTGTCTATGGTATCTCAAGATTACATAATATACAATACAAGTTGATTAAGTTATGGTTGGAATAGATTTGTTACCAATTTTCACGTAGCTAAAATGAGAAAAATTATCCAATCTTGTTTTACCCATAACTTCTTCATTTTAAATCCGTTTTGAGTGAATCAAATTGCTATGGTTTCATATTGAACTCTATTTTATGAATCTAAACAGAAAAAGTATAGGTTTATGGTCGGAAAAATAAGTTACAAGTCATTTTTGTAAAGGTAGTCATTTCAGTCGAAAGAACGACGTCTAGATGACCATTTTAGAAAACATACTTCCACTTTGAGTTTAACCATAATTTTTGGATATAGTTTCATGTTCATAATAAAAATCATTTTCTCAGAATAACAACTTTTAAATCAAAGTTTATCATAGTTTTTAATTAACTAACCCAAAACAGCCCGCGGTGTTACTACGACGGCGTAAATCCGGTTTTACGGTGTTTTTCGTGTTTCCAGGTTTTAAATCATTAAGTTAGCATATCATATAGATATAGAACATGTGTTTAGTTGATTTTAAAAGTCAAGTTAGAAGGATTAACTTTTATTTGCGAACAAGTTTAGAATTAACTAAACTATGTTCTAGTGATTACAAGTTTAAACCTTCGAATAAGATAGCTTTATATGTATGAATCGAATGATGTTATGAACATCATTACTACCTTAAGTTCCTTGGATAAACCTACTGGAAAAGAGAAAAATGGATCTAGCTTCAATGGATCCTTGGATGGCTCAAAGTTCTTGAAGCAGAATCATGACACGAAAACAAGTTCAAGTAAGATCATCACTTGAAATAAGATTGTTATAGTTATAGAAATTGAACCAAAGTTTGAATATGATTATTACCTTGTATTAGAATGATAACCTACTGTAAGAAACAAAGATTTCTTGAGGTTGGATGATCACCTTACAAGATTGGAAGTGAGCTAGCAAACTTGAAAGTATTCTTGATTTTATGAAACTAGAACTTTTGGAATTTATGAAGAACACTTAGAACTTGAAGATAGAACTTGAGAGAGATCAATTAGATGAAGAAAATTGAAGAATGAAAGTGTTTGTAGGTGTTTTTGGTCGTTGGTGTATGGATTAGATATAAAGGATATGTAATTTTGTTTTCATGTAAATAAGTCATGAATGATTACTCATATTTTTGTAATTTTATGAGATATTTCTTGCTAGTTGCCAAATGATGGTTCCCACATGTGTTAGGTGATTCACATGGGCTGCTAAGAGCTGATCATTGGAGTGTATATACCAATAGTACATACATCTAAAAGCTGTGTATTGTACGAGTACGAATACGGGTGCATACGAGTAGAATTGTTGATGAAACTGAACGAGGATGTAATTGTAAGCATTTTTGTTAAGTAGAAGTATTTTGATAATTGTATTGAAGTCTTTCAAAAGTGTATAAATACATATTAAAACACTACATGTATATACATTTTAACTGAGTCGTTAAGTCATCGTTAGTCGTTATATGTAAGTGTTGTTTTGAAACCTTTAGGTTAACGATCTTGTTAAATGTTGTTAACCCAATGTTTATAATATCAAATGAGATTTTAAATTATTATATTATCATGATATTATCATGTATGAATATCTCTTAATATGATATATATACATTAAATGTCTTTACAACGATAATCGTTACATATATGTCTCGTTTAAAAATCATTAAGTTAGTAGTCTTGTTTTTACATATGTAGTTCATTGTTAATATACTTAATGATATGTTTACTTATCATAGTATCATGTTAACTATATATATATATCCATATATATGTCATCATATAGTTTTTACAAGTTTTAACGTTCGTGAATCACCGGTCAACTTGGGTGGTCAATTGTCTATATGAAAAATATTTCAATTAATCAAGTCTTAACAAGTTTGATTGCTTAACATGTTGGAAACATTTAATCATGTAAATATCAATCTCAATTAATATATATAAACATGGAAAAGTTCGGGTCACTACAGTACCTACCCGTTAAATAAATTTCGTCCCGAAATTTTAAGCTGTTGAAGGTGTTGACGAATCTTCTGGAAATAGATGCGGGTATTTCTTCTTCATCTGATCTTCATGCTCCCAGGTGAACTCGGGTCCTCTACGAGCATTCCATCGAACCTTAACAATTGGTATCTTGTTTTGCTTAAGTCTTTTAACCTCACGATCCATTATTTCGACGGGTTCTTCGATGAATTGAAGTTTTTCGTTGATTTGGATTTCATCTAACGGAATAGTGAGATCTTCTTTAGCAAAACATTTCTTCAAATTCGAGACGTGGAAAGTGTTATGTACAGCCGCGAGTTGTTGAGGTAACTCTAGTCGGTAAGCTACTGGTCCGACACGATCAATAATCTTGAATGGTCCAATATACCTTGGATTTAATTTCCCTCGTTTACCAAATCGAACAACGCCTTTCCAAGGTGCAACTTTAAGCATGACCATCTCTCCAATTTCAAATTCTATATCTTTTCTTTTAATGTCAGCGTAGCTCTTTTGTCGACTTTGGGCGGTTTTCAACCGTTGTTGAATTTGGATGATCTTCTCGGTAGTTTCTTGTATAATCTCCGGACCCGTAATCTGTCTATCCCCCACTTCACTCCAACAAATCGGAGACCTGCACTTTCTACCATAAAGTGCTTCAAACGGCGCCATCTCAATGCTTGAATGGTAGCTGTTGTTGTAGGAAAATTCTGCTAACGGTAGATGTCGATCCCAACTGTTTCCGAAATCAATAACACATGCTCGTAGCATGTCTTCAAGCGTTTGTATCGTCCTTTCGCTCTGCCCATCAGTTTGTGGATGATAGGCAGTACTCATGTCTAGACGAGTTCCTAATGCTTGCTGTAATGTCTGCCAGAATCTTGAAATAAATCTGCCATCCCTATCAGAGATAATAGAGATTGGTATTCCATGTCTGGAGACGACTTCCTTCAAATACAGTCGTGTGAACTTCTCCATCTTGTCATCTTCTCTTATTGGTAGGAAGTGTGCTGATTTGGTGAGACGATCAACTATTACCCAAATAGTATCAAAACCACTTGCAGTCCTTGGCAATTTAGTGATGAAATCCATGGTAATGTTTTCCCATTTCCATTCCGGGATTTCGGGTTGTTGAAGTAGACCTGATGGTTTCTGATGCTCAGCTTTGACCTTAGAACACGTCAAACATTCTCCTACGTATTTAGCAACATCGGCTTTCATACCCGGCCACCAAAAATGTTTCTTGAGATCCTTGTACATCTTCCCCATTCCAGGATGTATTGAGTATCTGGTTTTATGAGCTTCTCTAAGTACCATTTCTCTCATATCTCCAAATTTTGGTACCCAAATCCTTTCAGCCCTATACCGGGTTCCGTCTTCCCGAATATTAAGATGCTTCTCCGATCCTTTGGGTATTTCATCCTTTAAATTTCCCTCTTTTAAAACTCCTTGTTGCGCCTCCTTTATTTGAGTAGTAAGGTTATTATGAATCATTATATTCATAGATTTTACTCGAATGGGTTCTCTGTCCTTCCTGCTCAAGGCATCGGCTACCACATTTTCCTTTCCCGGGTGGTAACGAATCTCAAAGTCGTAATCATTCAACAATTCAATCCACCTACGCTGCCTCATATTCAGTTGTTTCTGATTAAATATGTGTTGAAGACTTTTGTGGTCGGTATATATAATACTTTTGACCCCATATAAGTAGTGCCTCCAAGTCTTTAATGCAAAAACAACTGCGCCTAATTCCAAATCATGCGTCGTATAATTTTGTTCGTGAATCTTCAATTGTCTAGACGCATAAGCAATCACCTTCGTTCGTTGCATTAATACACAACCGAGACCTTGCTTTGATGCGTCACAATAAATCACAAAATCATCATTCCCTTCAGGCAATGACAATATAGGTGCCGTAGTTAGCTTTTTCTTCATTAACTGAAACGCTTTCTCTTGTTCATCATTCCATTCAAATTTCTTCCCTTTATGCGTTAATGCAGTCAAGGGTATTGCTATTCTGGAAAAGTCTTGGATGAACCTTCTGTAGTAACCAGCTAGTCCTAAAAACTGACGTATGTGTTTCGGAGTTTTCGGGGTTTCCCACTTTTCAACAGTTTCTATCTTTGCCGGATCCACCTTAATACCTTCTTTGTTCACTATGTGACCGAGGAATTGAACTTCTTCCAACCAAAATGCACACTTTGAAAACTTAGCGTACAATTCTTCCTTCCTCAATACTTCTAACACCTTTCTCAAATGTTCACCGTGTTCTTGGTCATTCTTTGAGTAAATAAGTATGTCATCAATGAAAACAATGACAAACTTGTCAAGGTATGGTCCACACACTCGGTTCATAAGGTCCATGAACACAGCTGGTGCATTAGTTAAACCAAACGGCATGACCTTAAACTCGTAATGACCGTAACGTGTTCTGAAAGCAGTCTTTGGAATATCATCTTCTTTCACCCGCATTTGATGATACTCGGAACGTAAGTCAATCTTTGAATAAATAGACGAGCCTTGTAGTTGATCAAATAAGTCATCGATTCTCGGTAGTGGGTAGCGGTTCTTGATGGTAAGTTTGTTCAACTCTCGGTAGTCGATACACAACCTGAATGTACCATCTTTCTTCTTGACAAACAAAACAGGAGCGCCCCACGGTGATGTGCTTGGTCGAATGAAACCACGCTCTAAAAGTTCTTGTAATTGGCTTTGTAGTTCTTTCATCTCGCTGGGTGCGAGTCTGTAAGGAGTACGAGCTATTGGTGCAGCTCCTGGTACAAGATCTATTTGAAATTCAACGGATCGATGTGGGGGTAATCCCGGTAATTCTTTCAGAAATACATCGGGAAATTCTTTTGCAATGGGAACATCATTGATGCTCTTTTCTTCAGTTTGTACTTTCTCGACGTGTGCTAGAACAGCATAGCAACCTTTTCTTATTAGTTTTTGTGCCTTCAAATTACTAATAAGATGTAGCTTCGTGTTGCCCTTTTCTCCGTACACCATTAAGGGTTTTCCTTTTTCTCGTATAATGCGAATTGCATTTTTGTAACAAACGATCTCTGCTTTCACTTCTTTCAACCAGTCCATACCGATTATCACATCAAAACTCCCTAACTCTACTGGTATCAAATCAATCTTAAATGTTTCGCTAACCAGTTTAATTTCTCGATTCCGACATATATTATCTGCTGAAATTAATTTACCATTTGCTAATTCGAGTAAAAATTTACTATCCAAAGGCGTCAATGGACAACTTAATTTAGCACAAAAATCTCTACTCATATAGCTTCTATCCGCACCCGAATCAAATAAAACGTAAGCAGATTTATTGTCAATAAGAAACGTACCCGTAACAAGCTCCGGGTCTTCCTGTGCCTCTGCCGCATTAATATTGAAAACTCTTCCACGGCCTTGTCCATTCGTGTTCTCCTGGTTCGGGCAATTTCTAATAATGTGGCCTGGTTTTCCACATTTATAACAAACTACATTGGCATAACTTGCTCCGACACTACTTGCTCCGCCATTACTCGTTCCGACACCATTTGTTCCTTTCGTTCTATTAACCCCTGGTCCGTAGACCTCACACTTCGCCGCGCTATGACCATTTCTTTTACACTTGTTGCAAAATTTGGTGCAGAACCCCGAGTGATTCTTTTCACACCTTTGGTATAGCTGCTTCTGATTGTTGTTGTTGTTGTTGCGGTTATTATTGTTGTTAGGATGATTGTTGTAGTTGCTGTTGTTGTTGTTGTTGTTGTTGTTGGGCCGTTTGTTGTAGTTGCGATTGTTGGGATAATTGTTGCGATTATTGTTGTAATTGCTGTTGTTGCTGTATTGGCGACTCTTATCACCGTTTTCCTCCCACTTTCTTTTGACTTGCTTCACATTGGCCTCTTCAGCAGTCTGTTCTTTAATTCTTTCTTCAATCTGGTTCACTAGTTTGTGAGCCATTCTACATGCCTGTTGTATGGAGGCGGGCTCGTGTGAACTTATATCTTCTTGGATTCTTTCCGGTAATCCTTTCACAAACGCGTCGATCTTCTCTTCCTCATCTTCGAACGCTCCCGGACACAATAGGCACAATTCTATGAATCGTCTTTCGTACGTGGTAATATCAAATCCTTGGGTTCGTAACCCTCTAAGTTCTGTCTTAAGCTTATTGACCTCGGTTCTGGGACGGTACTTCTCGTTCATCAAGTGCTTGAATGCTGACCACGGTAGTGCATACGCATCGTCTTATCCCACTTGCTCTAGATAGGTATTCCACCATGTTAACGCAGAACCTGTGAAGGTATGCGTAGTGTACTTCACTTTGTCCTCTTCAGTACACTTACTTATGGCAAACACCGATTCAACCTTCTCGGTCCACCGTTTCAATCCGATCGGTCCTTCGGTTCCATCAAATTCCAAAGGTTTGCAGGCAGTGAATTCTTTGTAGGTGCATTCTACACGATTTCCTGTACTGCTAGATCCAAGGTTATTGTTGGTATGTAGCGCAGCCTGTACTGCGGCTATGTTTGAAGCTAGAAAAGTACGGAATTCCTCTTCATTCATATTCACGGTGTGTCGAGTAGTCGGTGTCATTTCCTTCAAAATAGTTAAATGGAACAAGTTAATCATACAGAATATTAAGAGTAGTTAATAGTATTTCGTAGCATAATATGAACTCATTTATAAAAGCTTTTTCTTCATATTAGCGTTTTATAAGTTTAAATTCGGGTAGTACCTACCCGTTAAGTTCATACTTAGTAGCTAATATACAATTCAACTACTTAGTAGCTAATATACAATTCAACTACTACAATTCTATATGAAAAACTGATTGTAATAATATTTCGCGTTCAAACTTTTATACAATATTTTACAAACTTACAATACCGCTTATTTTACATAAAGCATGAAATATAGCACACAATAACTTTGATACAAGATAGTTGTGAAGACAATTCTAGCTAGTACACAAGTCGTTCGGCAAAGGCAATAAAGACACGTAATTCATACGTCCAGAAACAAGTCATGCATTCTGGTTTTACTAGGACTACTTCCCATCCTTGGTCTTGTGCAACATAACCGTTATGGCCGTTGATAAGACAGCGTGTTGTAACGTCATCAAAGGGACGAGGGTTACGTAATGTCCAACAGTCCCGTAATAATCTAAAAACCTCATTTCTTACCCCAATTACCGACTCCGTCACTTGTGGAAACGTTTTGTTTAATAGTTGTAGCCCGATGTTCTTGTTCTCACTTTGGTGAGAAGCGAACATTACTAATCCGTAAGCATAACATGCTTCTTTATGTTGCATGTTAGCCGCTTTTTCTAAATCACGAAGTCCAATATTCGGATATATTGAGTCAAAATAATTTCTTAACCCGTTGCGTAAAATAGCATTTGGGTTCCCCGCAATATATGCGTCAAAGTAAACACATCGTAACTTATGGGTTTCCCAATGTGATATCCCCCATCTTTCAAACGAAAGTCTCTTATAAACCAAGACATTCTTGGAACGTTCTTCGAATGTCTTACAAACTGATCTCGCCTTAAATAGCTGTGCCGAAGAATTCTGGCCGACTCTAGACAAGATTTCATCAATCATGTCTCCGGGTAGGTCTCTTAAAATATTGGGTTGTCTATCCATTTTGTGTTTTTAAACTGTAAAATAGACAAGAGTTAGTTTCATAAAAAAATACTTATTAATACAAGCAATTTTTACATATATCATAAAGCATAAGAACACTATATTACATATATTACACCACACGAATACAACTATCTTATTCCGACTCGCTCGTTTCTTCTTCTTCGGTTTTGGTTCGTTTTGCCAAGTTTCTAGGGATATATGATGTTCCCCTAATACGAGCCGTCGTTGTCCACATTGGTTTAGAAAAACCTGGTGGTTTAGAGGTTCCCGGGTCATTGTTACAACTTAAGGACTTCGGGGGTTGACGATACATATAAAGTTCATCGGGGTTGGAATTAGATTTCTCTATTTTTATGCCCTTTCCCTTATTATTTTCTTTTGCCTTTTTAAATTCAGTTGGGGTAATTTCTATAACATCATCGGAATTCTCGTCGGAATCCGATTCATCGGAGAATTGGTAATCCTCCCAATATTTTGCTTCCTTGGCGGAAACACCATTGACCATAATTAACTTTGGTCGGTTGGTTGAGGATTTTCTTTTACTTAACCGTTTTATTATTTCCCCCACCGGTTCTATTTCTTCATCCAGTTCCGATTCTTCTTCCGGTTCCGATTCTTCTTCCGGTTCCGACTCTTCTTCCGGTTCCTCTTCGGGAACTTGTGAATCAGTCCACGAATCATTCCAATTTACATTTGACTCTTCATTATTATTAGGTGAGTCAATGGGACTTGTTCTAGAGGTAGACATCTATCACATAATATCAAATGCGTTAAGAGATTAATATATCACATAATATTCACATGTTAAAAATATATAGTTTCCAACAAAATTTGTTAAGCAATCATTTTTCAAGTAAACACGGTCGAAGTCCAGACTCACTAATGCATCCTAACAAACTCGATAAGACACACTAATGCAAAATTCTGGTTCTCTAAGACCAACGCTCGGATACCAACTGAAATGTCCCGTTCTTATTGATTAAAAACGTTCCATATTAATTGATTTCGTTGCGAGGTTTTGACCTCTATATGAGACGTTTTTCAAAGACTGCATTCATTTTAAAACAAACCATAACCTTTATTTCATCAATAAAGGTTTAAAAAGCTTTACGTAGATTATCAAATAATGATAATCTAAAATATCCTGTTTACACATGACCATTACATAATGGTTTACAATACAAATATGTTACAACAAAATAAGTTTCTTGAATGCAGTTTTTACACAATATCATACAAGCATGGACTCCAAATCTCGTCCTTATTTAAGTATGCGACAGCGGAAGCTCTTAATAATCAAGTGAGAATAAACATGCTTAAAACGTCAACAAAAATGTTGGTGAGTTATAGGTTTAACCTATATATATCAAATCATAATAATAGACCACAAGATTTCATATTTCAATACACATCCCATACATAGAGATAAAAATCATTCATATGGTTAACACCTGGTAACCAACATTAACAAGATGCATATATAAGAATATCCCCATCATTCCGGGACACCCTTCGGATATGATATAAATTTCGAAGTACTAAAGCATCCGGTACTTTGGATGGGGCTTGTTGGGCCCGATAGATCTATCTTTAGGATTCGCGTCAATTAGGGTGTCTGTTCCCTAATTCTTAGATTACCAGACTTAATAAAAAGGGGCATATTCGATTTCGATAATTCAACCATAGAATGTAGTTTCACGTACTTGTGTCTATTTTGTAAATCATTTATAAAACCTGCATGTATTCTCATCCCAAAAATATTAGATTTTAAAAGTGGGACTATAACTCACTTTCACAGATTTTTACTTCGTCGGGAAGTAAGACTTGGCCACTGGTTGATTCACGAACCTATAACAATATATACATATATATCAAAGTATGTTCAAAATATATTTACAACACTTTTAATATATTTTGATGTTTTAAGTTTATTAAGTCAGATGTCCTTGTTAGTAACCTACAACTAGTTATCCACAGTTAGATGTACAGAAATAAATTGATAAATATTATCTTGAATCAATCCACGACCCAGTGTATACGTATCTCAGTATTGATCACAACTCAAACTATATATATTTTGGAATCAACCTCAACCCTGTATAGCTAACTCCAACATTCACATATAGAGTGTCTATGGTTGTTCCGAAATATATATAGATGTGTCAACATGATAGGTCGAAACATTGTATACGTGTCTATGGTATCTCAAGATTACATAATATACAATACAAGTTGATTAAGTTATGGTTGGAATAGATTTGTTACCAATTTTCACGTAGCTAAAATGAGAAAAATTATCCAATCTTGTTTTACCCATAACTTCTTCATTTTAAATCCGTTTTGAGTGAATCAAATTGCTATGGTTTCATATTGAACTCTATTTTATGAATCTAAACAGAAAAAGTATAGGTTTATGGTCGGAAAAATAAGTTACAAGTCGTTTTTGTAAAGGTAGTCATTTCAGTCGAAAGAACGACGTCTAGATGACCATTTTAGAAAACATACTTCCACTTTGAGTTTAACCATAATTTTTGGATATAGTTTCATGTTCATAATAAAAAACATTTTCTCAGAATAACAACTTTTAAATCAAAGTTTATCATAGTTTTTAATTAACTAACCCAAAACAGCCCGCGGTGTTACTACGACGGCGTAAATCCGGTTTTACGGTATTTTTCGTGTTTCCAGGTTTTAAATCATTAAGTTAGCATATCATATAGATATAGAACATGTGTTTAGTTGATTTTAAAAGTCAAGTTAGAAGGATTAACTTTTATTTGCGAACAAGTTTAGAATTAACTAAACTATGTTCTAGTGATTACAAGTTTAAACCTTCGAATAAGATAGCTTTATATGTATGAATCGAATGATGTTATGAACATCATTACTACCTTAAGTTCCTTGGATAAACCTACTGGAAAAGAGAAAAATGGATCTAGCTTCAATGGATCCTTGGATGGCTCGAACTTCTTGAAATAAGATTGTTATAGTTATAGAAATTGAACCAAAGTTTGAATATGATTATTACCTTGTATTAGAATGATAACCTACTGTAAGAAACAAAGATTTCTTGAGGTTGGATGATCACCTTACAAGATTGGAAGTGAGCTAGCAAACTTGAAAGTATTCTTGATTTTATGAAACTAGAACTTTTGGAATTTATGAAGAACACTTAGAACTTGAAGATAGAACTTGAGAGAGATCAATTAGATGAAGAAAATTGAAGAATGAAAGTGTTTGTAGGTGTTTTTGGTCGTTGGTGTATGGATTAGATATAAAGGATATGTAATTTTGTTTTCATGTAAATAAGTCATGAATGATTACTCATATTTTTGTAATTTTATGAGATATTTCTTGCTAGTTGCCAAATGATGGTTCCCACATGTGTTAGGTGACTCACATGGGCTGCTAAGAGCTGATCATTGGAGTGTATATACCAATAGTACATACATCTAAAAGCTGTGTATTGTACGAGTACGAATACGGGTGCATACGAGTAGAATTGTTGATGAAACTGAACGAGGATGTAATTGTAAGCATTTTTGTTAAGTAGAAGTATTTTGATAAGTGTATTGAAGTCTTTCAAAAGTGTATAAATACATATTAAAACACTACATGTATATACATTTTAACTGAGTCGTTAAGTCATCGTTAGTCGTTATATGTAAGTGTTGTTTTGAAACCTTTAGGTTAACGATCTTGTTAAATGTTGTTAACCCAATGTTTATAATATCAAATGAGATTTTAAATTATTATATTATCATGATATTATCATGTATGAATATCTCTTAATATGATATATATACATTAAATGTCTTTACAACGATAATCGTTACATATATGTCTCGTTTAAAAATCATTAAGTTAGTAGTCTTGTTTTTACATATGTAGTTCATTGTTAATATACTTAATGATATGTTTACTTATCATAGTATCATGTTAACTATATATATATCCATATATATGTCATCATATAGTTTTTACAAGTTTTAACGTTCGTGAATCACCGGTCAACTTGGGTGGTCAATTGTCTATATGAAAAATATTTCAATTAATCAAGTCTTAACAAGTTTGATTGCTTAACATGTTGGAAACATTTAATCATGTAAATATCAATCTCAATTAATATATATAAACATGGAAAAGTTCGGGTCACTACACATGCGCCATGTATATATATGCAGGCACTCGCTAGCATGCGTATGTGTGTGCTTGTATGCGTTATGTGGTATGTGGATTCGCATCGAATGCCTTTGTTCCCGGTACGGTGGTTACTTGGTCATCAAGTCAATATCTTTTCCATAATTATATCCTTGATTTGGGAGAGTTAGTTATGGACGAGATTATCATTATCTTGGATGGTTATAGACTTAGGGTTTGCCTATATATACAAACCCTAATTATCATTCTAAGGGCACAATCACGTTACGTAACCATCATCTGCTACACGTCTTACATAACCAGCATCATCTAGCATCTTTTCAAGGCTAACAGGTTAGTTTCTCATTAACTGGAACCTACAACCTTACTTGGGGCCTTCTGGTCGGCGACCTATCATCGAAGGTGGACTTAATCACTTGGCCACCCTGCCGACATCATCATGTCAGCCATGGTTATTCACGGTAGCCTGATCGGAGAGCCTTGTTCTAAGATCCTTAAACCCCCTATAACGTATTGAGCAGGCATATTAAACCCTATGGTAAAAATATGCATGATCAAGTGGTGCTTTCATTGAGAGTCAAACTAGTTCAAGACTGTTTAATTGTTTTTTCTTTTAAAAGGTTTTGAATTATAAGGCTTGTTATTCACAAAATTTTTGAATTTTTTCTTTAACAGTATCATGACTTCCGGGGAATCATCGGAACGTACTCAAACAGATAATCAAAACACGTCATCTGGTAATCAGTAGACGCAAGTTATGGCTACGGGGGTGGGATACGCGCCATATCCTCCTCCTGTATCCGGCGAGCCTTTTCAGAGGTATAAGCCGATATATCCAGATGGGATTACACTGCCAAGGGCAAACTCGCCAGTCACTACCACGCGGTTGGATTTTTTCGCGGTGGATCCAAGGGTCATCTTGGTGGGCACTAGCAGTGAAACAGTAGGCCTGCACATTGTATGCTGCGGCCAGGTACCTATTTATAGTACCGGTTTCAATCCCTCTGCAGACGCATAGTGTTCAGCAGAATTCATCGTTTACACCGTTGCAACCTTGGCAACCACCGCGTCCAATTTCGCAGTTTTTGACTCCTGCGGATGTGCAGGCATTACTTAATAGTTGGGGGTTCGGTGTCATTCCGGATGCCAATTCTCATTGGACGCCGATAACCGTGGAACAGAAAAGCACTGCGCATACGGTTGGGCTTATAGCGGCATATCCTCAGGTCTCGCAGGCATCTGCGCCACAGGTTTCGGCACCTTTTCAGCTACCCGTATACTCTGCGCCAGCAAGCCTGCCTTCTTTTCCAACGCATCAGCCTTGGTTGTATCCGCAGACGCCAGGGTAGCCTTGGCAAAATATTCAGGGGCAGACAAATCTTGCAGGTCAATTTATGCAGGCCGCACCTCCTGATTTTCACAGCCTGACTTTGTTCAGGACATGATGAAGCGGTTCTTTGCGGGATTGAAAGGGGACCCTGTTAAACCACCCTTTGAGCTACCAACCACTTTTGATAAGTTTCCTCCGCATATAACTACATATCCGTTTCCATCAGCGCCAAAGATACCTCACACGTTGGGTACTTATAATGGTTTAACTGATCCGGATGACTTCTTGCAGCGTTTTGAAGGCGCAATGCGTACCCAAGGCTGGGTGGATCCGGTCGCATGTCAGATATTTCCCATGACGCTGCAGGGCATTGCTCCCGAATGGTTTAATAAGCTCCCATCAGGTAGCATATCCGGGTTCATGGATCTGCGGACGAAGTTCTTGCTGCAGTATCAGAATCAGAGGCCACGCAAATGCACTCATATCGAATGTCATGATATTGTGCAGAAATCCAAGGAATAGTTGGGTGAATTTCTCACAAGATATACTAATGAGTGTCTGCGCATACCAGATCTTAAGCCAGATCAACAGATTTCAGGACTCATACATGGTATAAACTCAGAACGTCATCCAACACTGGTAAGGCATCTGCACCATACAGTCTCAACAACTTATGCTGAAGCGCTTAATGAATGCCATGACTATATGCGGAGTGGCGAAGATAATGATATTCCAACAGCTAGCTCACGCAACGTGAGGAAAGACGATGATATAGGCGAAGATAATGATATTCCAACAGCTAGCTCATACATCAAAATCGTGGTAACAACTCTCGCGAAAGGTATCCTAGCGGTGGTCCTATCAGAAATGATATAGGGAAGTTAAGTGGCAATTATCGAAACAATAACCAGCGCGACATCAATAATCAGAACTATGCGCTACTCAAAAGTTTGTCTAAAACGCCAAAAGAAATCTTGGCAACGGAACCAGTATGCACAACCTTTGCGGTTCCAACTCCGCTTACGGAATTTGGTAAGCGGGATAAAACAAAGTATTTCGAATTTCATGACGATTACGGTCATGACACTAATCGATGTAAAAACTTGATGGAACGAGTTCTTGAGGCACTGCGCGCAGGAAAACTGGATCACTTAAAACCACCTAAGAAGGATAAGGGAAAAGCTGCAGAGGAGGGGTCGAAGGCTAAAACTTTTGCATGGCAGAAAGTTGATAAAACCAAAAACGTTGACTTAACAATTAATATGGTCGACGCAGAGAAAGTTAGCCAGCAGAGAAAGTACAATGAACACCAGGATTGGGAGCTTCTTCCAATCACTTTCCCTCCTGTAATGTCAATTGATACAATTAACGAGCCCATTATCATCAAGTGTCGCATCCCTAATTGTGGAATACAGATTAAGCGCATGCATGTTGACACCGATAGCGGTGTCGATATTATGTATGAGCATTGCTATCGATTCCTTCCTGCAGAAGTCAAAGCGCAGTTACGCCAACCTGATATTACGCTATCAGGGTTCTCCGGAGAAAGCTCATGGCCGCTAGGCCGGATAGAGCTAATGGTAGAACGTGCGGATGATAAGAATCCTCAGATGATCAGGCATGAGTTATTTGATTTTTATGTGGTTCGTTAGACTTCGCGTTATAACGCGCTTCTAGGAAGAAACTTCATACGACATTTTAACATTATACCATTGGTGGTGCATGGCTTGATTAAGTTTCCTACAGTGGGAGGCGTTGCCACAATTGCGTCACATCAAGCAACCGAGTTGTGTGGCTCAGTTGTGCCTGTAAGCACTCCCAGCGTAGGAGAACAACTCGCAAACTATGCGGTCATAGCAAACTGCTTACATTCGGATAAGTGAATTAAAATCGGCGCAGGCTTGTCAGCCAAAACAAAGGGCAAATTGCATGGTATATTATCTGCTAACACAGATGTTTTCGCGTGGCGTGAATCAGACATGACTGGGGTTCTGCGGGATATTGCGGAACATAAGTTGAATGTTAATCCATCACTCACACCCGTTAGACAAAAGAAGCGGCACATGGCTCTTGACCGTAGTGATTGGTTGTGCGCAGAAGTAGATAACCTTGTCAAAGCGAACATTCTGCGGGAAGTGCGGTATCAGACATGGGTTGCAAATCCTGTGTTGGTAAAAAAGGCTGACGGTAATTGGCGGATGTGCGTTGATTTTAAGGACATTAATAAAGCGTGTCCTAAGCACAACTACCCTCTCCCGGAGATAGACTGGAAGGTGGAATCATTATCAGGTTTTCCGTACAAGTGTTTTTTAGACGCATACAAGGGTTATGACCAAATCTTAATGGCTGCGGAAGATGAAGACAAAACTGCTTTTCATACTCCGCAAGGTATTTATTGTTATACGAAGATGCCCTTCGGGTTAAAGAACGCAGGCGCGACCTATCAGCGCGTAATTGACGCAGCGTTCAAGCACCAAATTAGTAGAAATCTTGAAGCATACGTCGATGACTTGGTAATTAAAAGTAACACCAAAGAAGAAATGCTCGCAGACATCCTGGAAACATTTGCGTCTCTGCATAGGATCATAATGAAGCTTAACCCGCTTAAATGTAGTTTTGGAGAAGAGGAAGGCAAGTTTCTAGGTCATGTGGTGACAGCACGGGGAATCAAGGCAAATCGCAAAAAGATTGAAGCCATTGATAGTTTGCCATCTCTGAAGACAAAGAAAGACATGCAGAGTCTAACCGGGAAGCTTGCGGCGATCACGCGGTTCTTGTCGAAGGCCGCAGAGCGACAATTGCCATTCTTCAATACTTTGAAGAATTGTTTAAAGAAAAAAGACTTCGTATGGACTCAGGAAGCAGAATCAGCCTTTCAGGAGATGAAGAAGTTGCTCGCTGAATTACCAACACTCACCGCACCAGTATCAGGAGAAATGCTTACGCTATACCTTACGGTATCGAAAGAGGCTATCAGCTCAGTTCTTATCGCAGATCGCGAAAAGGTAATCTACTTTTATTTACATTGTTTATTTCACAGAAATTTAACGCTGAGGTTTTCTCAGACGCAAATGCCGGTCTACTTCGTAAGCAAGACGCTGACATCAAGCGAAGTAAACTATTCTCCAATAGAAAAGCTGATATATGCGCTATTCCACACGGCGCGGCGTTTGCGCCGATACTTTCAAGCACATCCAATTGTGGTTCTAACTGATCAACCGATCAAACAGGTTGGTACATGCCTAATTTGCGGCAATGTCCGGGGTTACCACATTGACTAACGTAATCATTTTTCTTTCAGGTGTTATACAAGCCTGAGATTTCTAGCCGAATGGCTAAATGGGCAGTTGAGTTAGGAGAACATGAAATAAATTTTTCCTCGCGAAGCGCGGTTAAGGGTCAAATACTTGCGGATTACCTTGCAGAGTTACCTGCGGATGTTGAAGCATCTGCAGAACATCAGGACGTGCCTGTGCCACCTTTGTCACCATGGGAGTTATACACCGATGGTTCCTGCAGCGCAGCCGGCGCGGGTGCAGGTGTAATTTTAACTGGCCCAGATGGCGAAGAGCATACATATGCGCTGCGATTTAATTTTGCTGTTACGAACAACGAAGTAGAATACGAGGCTTTGTTAGGAGGTATACGTATTGAACATAAATTAAATGTTAAAATTCTGCACGCTTACGTGGATTCATAGCTGGTATGCAGTCAAGTCAGCGGAGACTTCAAAGCGCATGACATAGCCATGCAGCAGTATTTATCGCTTGTTCATAACCTCGCTGACCAGTTTGAGGCTTTTCAAATCTTTCACGTCATGCGAGGGCAAAATAAGAAGGCGGATGCGCTTAGCAAATTGGCGGGTTTGGCCTTTGATCATCTCGGGAAGAAAGTTCTAATAGAAGAGCTGCATGTGAAATATATTGTTATGATGCCTTTAGTGGCACCTGTTGAGGAATTCAGCTCAACATGGATGACACCTATTATTGCTTTCCTGCGATACGGCACCTCACCTGCTGATTCTGTTGATGCAAAGAAAGTCCGCACTAAGGCACCAATGTACGCCCTTGAGGGTGACGTCCTATATCGAAAAAATTATTTAGGATCGCACCTAAGGTGTATTGGTCCGAAAGAGGCAGAGGAGGTTATACGTGAGGTGCATGAAGGTGCATGCGCTCTTCATTCGGGGCACATGTCTATTGTGTCAAAAATTATGCGGCTAGGTTATTATTGGCCCACTATGTACGCGGATACCGCGCGCATAGTTAAGCAATGCGAATCTTGCCAAATACATGTACCTATCAGCAGAGCACCTGCGCATCCGATGATACCAGTCTCCTCACCATGGCCATTCTGCAAATGGGCAATTGACATAGTCGAACCATTTCCAAAAGACAGAGGTAATATTATCATTTATTTTATACCATATGCTATTTACGTCAGTATCTTACGCATTCTCTGCACACGCAGGAAATATCAAATTCTTGATTGTTGCAATCGACTATTTCACTAAGTGGGTTGAAGCGCGACCGCTGGCAACAATTTCAGGAAAGAGGGTGTGATATCGCATATTTGATACGCGTTTTACTTAGCGATATTGGGTACATTTTGGTCCTTTTAGATACGATTTGGTATTATTTTGATAAGTGTTGCGAAAGTTGGAGTTCCAAGACCAAGAAGGTTAAATTTGAAGTTATTTGATGGTTTTGGTGATTTTCTATGTAAACGGGTGAAAGAGTTTGGTCCGATTCGAGTTTTGACGAATATTAGTGAGTTTTCAGCTCAGATTCAGCAAAAAGGGCCTGGAGCGCCGCTCCAAAACCTTGAGCGCCGCTCCAGTAGGCATAAAAAGTAGTTCGACAGTTTGCAGGTGGCCAGAAATCAAGTTCACAGCAAATGGCGTGCCGCGCGGGTATCTGGCGCGCCGCGCCAACTTTAGCCGGGTTCAGATTTGTTTCCTATTTAAAGCCCGAAAATTTACCCTAATGAACACTTTCGCATCCAAAGGATTTCCAGCAGCTTTTTGACGAACCAAGGTGATTTTTGGGGAATTCCAAGCTCATTCTAACACATCAATCATTCCGGAAACAAGTCTCGATCCGTTTATCATTCAAGAACACAATTTTCATTAGGTCTAATTCTTATCATCATTATGAATACTCTTAATTATTTAATTGTGATTTTGGTTTTAGCCATGATTGGCTAAGCTTTTTAATGTTTGTCTAGATTGAATATTCGTATGTGTTTGGATGATACTTTAATGTTTTATTGATTAATGCATGATAATTATGAGTTTTGATTAAGAGCCATTCTTGTGGGTGTTGATTGTTGTTATTAGGTTGATTAGTGATCTTGTTTGAACAAAGGGAACCCTGTTTCAATTTAGTACACTAGTTTTCAATTGATTTATCTTAACCAATTGGGTGCTTACTGGACCAAGGGGTAAATTGGGTAACATAGATTAAACAAAACAGGGGTGAATTGTGTGGAGCGAACGCGTAACCAATTGAATCTTAATTTTATAATTAGTTAATTACTAAGTCAAAAACGAACGAGGTCTTTGGTGAAAGGGAACCCTAAGCCAATAAATGTAAGTTTGACATGTTTGCTAAAAGAGAACTCTGGGTAAACCGACTCTGTAGTTGCATGTATTGATAAATTGAACTAGTGCTTAATAACAAATCATCCGACACTGCAAATAGGAGATCTAGGCGAACATTCTTTTATCCATTGAATTCAAATATCTTTACTTTTCGTTGAGTCAGCATTTATTTTTATAAACTTAAAAACATAAAAATATTGTCTTTTATTTTTAATCAATATTTGATTTGGCTAATCGTTAAATAGCCACAAAACAAGCTATCTCGTACTTTCGATTTTCATAGATTGACTTAGTTTACTTTTATTAGTTACAATCTTAATTCTCACGTTTAAACTGTCCTTGGAACGATTTCGGAATTACCATCTTTATACTATTACACGATCGGGTACACTGCTCGTTAGTGTGTAGTAATCTCTTTAACCGGTATTTTCCTTTGATAAATAATATACACGATTTTACACATCAAGTTTTTGGCGCCGCTGCCGGTGACAGTTGTGTCCAAAATTAAGATTGTTATCTAATTGTTCTTAGTTTAGTTTAGTTTAGTTTTGTTATAGTTTATTATTTCTTTTCGTTATTCTCAGTTGAATCGGTGCGTTTAATCAGTTGTTAGTTGTGATTTCGCAGGTAACAGGTAGTGCATGCCACATACGCGTTCTTCTAATTCTCCGATTCTTCAACCATTTACAGAACCCGAAAGAGAGTTATTCAGAGCGTTAAGTCAAGAGCAACAGTCTACAGTGGATTCATCTTTTTCTTCGAGTGCTAATATAATTAATTTGGGAAGTAGTTCTGAGACTGTGGTGCCCGATACACCACCTGAAATCCGAGAAGAAGAAGAATCTTACATTTCATTAGATCTTTTCGAGACTGAAGATATGGCTGACCAAGCTGATCAATCGAATCGTCCTCAGACTATGGTAGAAAAGTTGAAGGCCACATGAGGGGGCCAAGGCAATTCGATTACTCAACCGAACATCACTCAGCCTTTTCAAATTACAGGGCCGATCCTGAGTTTGATTTCTTCTGACTGCCAATTTCATGGCAAGGATAGTGAGTATGCTAACGAGCATCTTCGTATTTTCAATGATGTTTGCAACCTTTTCAAACTGCATGAGGTTGCCGATACTTCGATCAAGACAAGGCTTTTTCCATGGACTCTTAAGGGAGAAGCTAAGAGATGGTTAGATAAACAACCGGAGGGGGCAATTACTTCTTGGTATACGTTGGTAGATAAGTTCTTATCAAAGTTTTTCCCTGCGTCTCGAGCTGCTAGACTTCAAGCAGATATTTCTCAATTCAGACAAAAGAGCAGCGAGACACTGTTTAATGCCTGGGACCGTTATTCTAATTTGTTATGCTCGTGTCCGAATCATTGGTTGAATGATTTACAGAAGGTCCAGATTTTCTATAAGGGGTGTGACATTCCAACTCGTCAGAGTATTGATCAAGCAGCAGGTGGGACTTTGATGGATAAGAGGAAAGAAGAGGCACTAGCGATTATTGAAAAGCAAGCTGCTTACACTCACGAATGGTATAAAGATCATGAGTCAACTCATTCAGCTTCAGTTAAGAGAACCGAAACCACTGGTGCATATGAAGATTTTGGGTCTATAAGTGCTAAGTTAGATTCCTTTGGTAGGAATTTGGAGAAGATAAATAAGGATATTCATGGTATGAAGGTTGGTTGTGAGTATTGTGGGGGGTTACATCTGGAAAAAGATTGTGATGCGGGGCTAACGATAGGGCAAAAGGAAGAGATCGCTTATATTAGTCAACAGAACAACAATCAATTTCAGGGACGTGCGTAGTTTAATAGGAATTTCAACAATCCCTATAATCCTCAAGGTAATCAAGGTTCGAGGTTCCAGCCAGGTTCTAGTGGAGGATATCAACAGCAAGCTCCCAGGTATTTTCAGAAACCCCAAGCCGAAGAGAAAAAGTCCAACCTTGAAGCTATGATCGAGAAGCTTGTGATGTCTCAAATTCAGCTGGTTACTACTGTTACTCAGAACAATGAGAAGAATGATCAAATGTTTCGAAATCAACAAGCAGCTATTCAGAATTTGGAGAAATAAATTGGTCAACTTGCTAATCAGAATAATGAGAGGAAACCGGGGGAGTTACTGAGTAAGACAGATAATAACCCGGAGAATAGGCACGTTAACGCTATCACCACCCGAAGTGGTTTAGCATATGATTCACCAAGGAAGCCCGATGAGTATGATTTGCGAGTGTCGTTGGTTAAGGATAGTGAGCCGGTTGTTGTTAGTGAACCGGAGGGGGATAAGGAGCCGGAACAGGTGATTGAGAAGGTTGTGAGGGTACCGGAAACTGTTGCTGCGAAACCGGTAGTTAAAGAGTATCAACCACCGCTTCCATTCTCGAGGAAGCAGAGATTGGAAAAGCTAGAGGCAGAAAAGTCCAAGTTCATGGACTTGATTAAAAAAAGTTAACATAAATTTGCCTTTTATTGATGTGATTGCAGGTATGCCCAAGTATGCAAGTTTTCTTAAGGACTTGCTAACTAACAGCTAGAAGATGGAGAACGTGTCTTCAGTTAGGTTGAATGACGTATGCTCAGTGGTAGTTGCAAACAAGCTTCCCGAGAAGCTTGAAGATCCTGGGAGTTTCACCATCCCTTACTTACTGGGTAATTTGGATTGTATGAGGGCGTTGGCAGATTTGGGGGCTAGTATAAATTTAATGCCCTATTCTATTTACTTGAATCTAGACCCCGGGGAGTTGAAACCCATGCGTATGGCTATTCAGCTAGCTGACCGCTCCATTAAATTCCCTCGTGGAATTATAGAGAATATGCTAGTTAAGACCGGGTCGTTGGTTTTCCTGGCCGATTTCGTGGTGTTGGATATGGAAGTGGATGAGAGGATTCCACTTATTTTGGGTCTGCCATTTTCAAATACTGCTAGGTGTATCATTGATGTCTATGGCCAACAGTTGACCCTTAGGATAGATGATTTGCATGAAACTTTCTCAATTGACCATGCTTTAAAATACCCTGCCTACACTGATGATACATGTTATTTTCTTAACACTGTGAATGTCCTATCTGAGTGGTTGCAGGAATTCCCAGAGTTACAGGGTTCAGGAGAGTGTTCATTGGTTGAAATTGATGAAGAGTTGCAGGTTGAGGAGGTGGATATTTTGACCACCTTGATGGAAAACAGCTATGAGCCGACTGAGGAGGAGTTCAAAGAACTAGAACGTGATGCGGATTACCGGAGCAAGTCTTCAATTGAAGAACCTCCCGAGTTAGAATTGAAGCCACTTCCAGATCATTTGGAATACGTCTATTTGTAGGAGGAATCTAAGCTCCCGGTAATTATTTCTTCTTCTCTCACTACAGGTCAGAAAACTGAGCTTGTAACCATGCTGCAGGCCCATAAACTGGCCATTGCATGGAAAATTCACGACATTAAGGGTATTAGTCCCTCCTATTGCACCCACAAAATCCTAATGGAGGATAACTCCAAACCTGTGGTGCAATGACAAAGGAGGTTGAACCCGCACATGCAAGATGTCGTGAAGAAAGAGATCATTAAGCTCCTCGATGCAGGTCTTATTTACCCGATTTCTGACAGTCCTTGGATTAGCCCAGTACACTGTGTACCTAAGAAAGGTGGTATGACTGTTACCACTAATGATAAAAATGAGTTAATTTCCACAAGGACTGTCACGGGGTGGCGTATTTGTATTGACTAGCGAAAGTTGAACGACGCCACACGCAAAGACCACTTCCCATTACCTTTCATGGATCAAATGCTAGAGAGGTTAGCGGGAAACAGCTTTTATTGTTTTCTTGATGGTTTTTTGGGCTATTTCCAAATTCCTATCTCGCCTGAGAACCAGGAGAAAACTACTTTCACGTGCCCGTATGGCACATTTTCATACCGACGCATGCCCTTTGGCCTTTGCAATGCTCCGTCCACTTTTCAAAGGTGCATGATGGCCATATTCTATGATATGATAGAGGATTGCATGGAGGTGTTCATAGATGACTTTTGGATCTTCGGTGACACTTTCAATTCATGCCTTCTTAATTTAGAACGGATGTTGGAAAGGTGTGAGAAGTCTAATCTTGTGCTCAATTGGGAAAAGTGCCATTTCATGGTTCAAGGGGGCATAGTTCTCGGGCACAAGATTTCTAAGGACGATATTGAGGTGGATCCTGCGAAGGTATCGGCTATTAAGAACCTTCCACCTCCCGCCAATGTTAAGGGTGTTCGGAGTTTTCTCGGGCACGCCGGGTTTTACCGGCTGTTTATTAAGGATTTTTCTAAAATTGCTAACCCGATGAACAAACTCCTCGAAAAGGATACACCGTAGAATTTCTCCGAAGAGTGCCTAAAGGCATTCAATCTTCTTAAGGAGAAACTGATCAATGCACCGATCATAGTTGCTCCGAATTGGTCCCTTCCATTCGAGCTTATGTGCGATGCTTCTGATTTTGCTGTTGGCTCTATTTTGGGTCAAAGGGTCGAGAAGCATTTCCGACCCATTTACTATGCAAGCAAGACCTTGCAGTGAGCGCAATTGAATTATACTACCACTGAAAAGGAGCTCCTTGCGGTGGTCTTTTCGTTTGATAAGTTCCGGTCCTACTTAGTCTTGTCTAAGACTATAGTTTTTACTGACCATTCTGCTCTGAAGTACCTATTTTCGAAACCAGATGCAAAACCTCAACTGCTTAGATGGATCTTGCTTTTGCAAGAATTCGATATCGAGATCTGGGATAAGAAGGGTGCCGAAAATTTAGCAGCTGACCACTTGTCTAGACTCGAGTATCCAAATCTCGAAGTCCTTCACGTATCGAGTATCCATGATGATTTTCCCGATGAATATCTCATGGCGATGGACAAGGTGGACGAGCCATGGTACGTGGACATTGCTAATTATCTTGTTGGGGGATTCTTGGAAAAAGGGTGGTCACATCAAAAGAGGAAAAAATTCTTCAGTGACCTTAAATACTATTTCTGGGAGGCTCCCTATCTTTTTCGTTGTTGTCCCGATGGGGTTATTCGCCGGTGTGTTTCCGGTGAGGAGTGTATGCGTATTTTGACCGAGTGCCATAGTGGGCCTACCGGTGGGAATTTTAGACCCCAAATCACGGGGCGTAAAGTCTATGATGCCGGCTTCTTTTGGCCGAAAATTTTCAAGGATGCCCACTGAATTTGCAAATCGTTCGATTCTTGTCAAAGGGCCGGTAAAGTCACCAAACGGGATGAGATGCCTCAACAAAGTATCCAAGTTTGCGAAGTATTTGACGTTTGGGGAATTGACTTTATAGGGCCATTTCCGAAATCTCAGAATTATTGTTACATACTCGTTGCCATTGACTACGTGTCTAAATGGGCCGAAGCGCAAGCTTTGACTACAAATGATGCATGAGTTGTGATTTCGTTCCTTCAGCGTTTATTCTCTCGATTTGGAACCCCTAAAGCTTTAATTAGCGATAGGGGTACTCATTTTTGTAACGCCCAAATGGAGTAGGTATTGAAGCGATATGGAGTTCTCCATAAAGTTTCTACTTCATACCATCCCCAAACGAGTGAACAAGTTGAGAACACTAATCGAGCTCTTAAAGGGATTCTTGAGAAAACTGTGAGGTCGAATCCGAAGGAGTGGACAAATAAGCTCGATGAAGCTTTTTGGGCGTTTCGAACCACCTACAAAACGCCAATTGGTACCACTCCTTATCGGTTGGTTTATAGAAAAGCGTGTCATCTCCCGTTGGAGATTGAGCATAAAGCGATGTGGGCACTTAAAAAGTGCAATTTGGATTTGAAGGAAGTCGGATGCCTCTGGGCGAGGCAATTGAATGAGCTTGGTGAATTACGCCTTGATGCGTATGAGAATTCGTTAATTTATAAAGAGAAAACCAAGCAATGGCATGATAGAAGGTTAAAGGGCCCGAAGGAGTTTAATGAGGGCGATCGAGTGCTCTTGTTTAACTCTAGGTTGAAGCTTTTACCGAAAAAACTTAAGTCCCGGTGGACGGGACCATTCGAGGTTGTTAAGGTGTACCCATACGGTGCGATTGAGTTGAAAAATGCTAGTAGTACTACCTTTAAGGTGAACGGATATCGTGTGAAGAAATATTTCGATGGTCCATTGGAGATTGATGACGGGGTTCACGTTGAACCCGATCCTAACGTCACTTGAAGTAGGAAACGAGTCTTGTGAATGACTCGGTAATAAACTTCACATTGTTGTAGAGTTTGTATGTTTTTTGTGCTTGTTTGATGATATGTGCAATGTGATCATGCTCGGATTTTTGTTGGGGTTGTTCGTTGGTTTTTAGGTTGAGAAAATTGGTTAAAATGGCTTAAAAAGTCAAATTTCTGGGGTATCAGCACTTGGAGCGCCGCTCCATATCCTTGCGCGCCGCTCCACATGAAAAGACCTGAAGTGCCAGATCTTTAAAAAGCCTCGAACTGGTTTTTCAGTTGAACGGAGCGCCGCGCGGCCTTTTGGCGCGCCGCGCAATATCCTGGCGCGCCGCGCAGATTGCTGTCGGGCAATCTATTTTGCTTTTTAAATGAAATAAAACACGAATTTTCTTAACCACACAAAAGGGAAAACGGGTACAAGCAGTGTTTTACTCCTAATTCTTTCATTCTTTTCATTCATAACAACTTTTCTACACATTCAAACACCTACATCTAAAAACCCTAATTTTCAAGACTTCAATTTCTTGTTCACTTATCTTCAAATCTTGCAAGAATGGTTAACCCAAAGGTCCGAATTTATTTTCTATCTTACTAATTTCATCTAATTGTGTGTATTTACATGCTTAATCTTTGATTTACATGATGAATTAGTTTGGGGTTTCCTTAATTGGGGTTTTGTGTTCTAATTAGTGATGGGTTTTGTTAGATTATGATTGTATGCTTTGAATTCATAATTAATTTTGTATTTTTAGAAGTTGCAATTGATACTAGGGTTTGTATGTTTGGGAATGCGAATTTGTAGGTGATAAAGGAGTTACATGCTTGAAATTGCTCTAGTTTTTGAATTGTTTATGTGTTTTTAAGCTAGTGTGGGGTTGTGTTCATATGGGCGGGTCATGTTAGTTTGAATGACTTGATGCAAAATTGGTTTAGTTATGTATGATGCCATGCTAGTGGGGATTAAACATGTGTTTTTGAGTTGTGATGAGTATGTTGGTAGTAGTAATTTACATTGGTAAACATTGGTAAACATGATGAACTTTTCTAGATTTGTGAAAATTAAAAAAGTGTTATGAGTAGTCATGTTTGTTAATATTTTGGTAATGGTGTTAAGTGAGCGTCGTTGATATGATGAATTGGTTTAAATGATCGTATGATATGAGATAGATTTGTGGTTTTGGCGTTGTTTTACAAGTGTTATTTGTTGACTTGGAGATTGTTTTCAAAAGTGGATTGACATGAAACATGGTTTGGTTGTAAAGGGTACTTGGTGCTTATTATTATGACTAACACTAACTTTTGAGTTTGGTATTTTGTTTTCTTTACTTGTTTCATGAATGTAGAGATCGAGAGCAAACCAGGAACAACAAAGGCAACCACCAAATAATCCTGAATTATGGTTATCCCAAATCTTTAATGATGAGGATTTGGAAGAAAGGTTCACAACAAATAGCGCTCGTCCGATTGAGCGAACTTTTTATTTGGATTGGTCGCAACTTTCATCATTGGGTAATAATATTGTTCGGGAGTTGCGCCGTCACTTGTGGGTAGTTTATGCGGGTAATGAGTTGAGACCTTATGAAAGGTTATTTGAAATTAATGAAGATATTTATGAGCAGTTAACTATAGAGTTCTTCTCAACTGTTAGTTGTAGACCGCGAGCCTCTCCGACCGAGGCAGATTTCTTGACATTTAGGCTTGGCGGGCTAGAGCGTCGCATGTCTAAAATTGCGTTGGCTCGAGCGTTAGATTTATATCCTGAGTTGACTGATAATGATTTGAAGTGGCATTTGATGAATTGCAGAGTGTTTGGGCAGGAAGTTTTCAGTGAGAGTGAGTATTGGCCAACTATGGTAAATGATAATGCTGGTCCGTTTAGTTCCAGTCGGAGTGTTCAGTCGATGCTTAGACTTCCTGAGGATCGAATAATTTTTAAGATGATTGCTAGTATGTTCATGGCTAGGAGAAACGCGAATAAGATTCAGCGAAGGGATCTTTGAATCCTCCAACAAATTAAACTGAGGGAGCCAATCGATGTCCCGTGTATGTTAGGAGTATGGTTGCAAGAGATTGGAACAGATACACGCACGGAACGCCCATTGTTAGGTGGGCATTTGGTTACTAGATTTGCTCGGGCGTTTTCGGTCCCGACTAGTAGGTGTGATGTAGTAGGAGTTGAGGCGATGCCCACTAATATTCTATTTTTCTCTAAAGTCGAGTTTATCCGTCGAGGACCAACAGGTTGGGTTTTGTAGTCTGATGAACAGCAACAACCGGGAGATGGTGCAGGTCGTGGTCGTGGACGTAGTGTTAGTCGATCAACGTATGAGGCAGGTAGCTCGAGTGCAGCGAACATACAGGGTACGTGGTCAATTGGTGAAGAGAGTTGGAATTCGTTGGTTAACAGTGTAGACGGTCTTCATTTGGAGTATAGGGACAGCAGGTCAGCGTATGATGCTCAGGTTGAGCATAATCAGCGGATGTTAGCGGAGCAGCGTAGGCATAACGAGGATTTGATGACTTGGCACCAAAACAATTATGGGTCGATTAACACAACCCTGGGATAGTTTGGAACAGAGTTGGGTCATTTGGGAGACCGTGTTGACAGGGTAGAGTACGATGTTAGGGGTATTCGGGCCCAACAATCAGTGGGAGGTCCATCAGCGACAAATTCAGCGTCAGATGCGTCAGAACCCGGAGGCGTATATTCCGACGCGAACTACCATACCCGATTATACGTCAGTTACTCCTCCGAGACCGGATCCTTCATATGACCCGTACCAAGCTTGTCAGGATACCTATGGTGTGAATTGGGACCCTACTAGAGATTTTTGACCGAGAAGTGATTGATTGTTGCGCATGTTATGTTGTATTTGTTTGAAACTATTTCCTTTTCATTTGGTCTGTACTTGAATAATTTTATTTTCTGTTTATGTACTCTGAAACTTATTTTAGGGACAAGGCGTTTTGGTATCGGGTGGTGCCACCTTGTACTGTTTATGTAGTTCGTATGTTTTTATTTTCTTAGGTTTGTTGGTGAAACGATTTTTCAAGTCTGGCATTAAGTTCAGCAAAACTGCATGATTGATGATATTGGTGTGATGATCTGGAATAGACGATGTTCTTATGCTGGCAGTCAGTTCAGCGCCATCTGTCACTGGCATTCCGCGATCAGTGGTTAACTCGATAAGTTTTTATATTTTCTTTCTCACATAACCCTTTCGATTTTTATCTATTTTTGATCTCAAGTGATGGGGACATTACTTGATCTCAAGTGTGGGGTGGGGGATGTAAAATCTCTCGAGTTGGTTGTTAATGAAATCATCATCATATTAGTTTTGATTTAAAAAGACTTGACGTTTCACGGGTTTTGGTCGTAAAAAAAAAATGAAAAATTAGGGGTAAAATAAAAATATTAAAAAAACAGAAAAGTTAGTTTAAAAATATAAAAAAAAAGTAGAAAAACAATTGAAAATTTGGCCAAAACCTTTATTCTGAAAATTGGCTTGGTATTTTATGGTATATTTCGTGTTTTCAAAGAAGCCAAAATTGTCCCACATGTTCATTATTTTGGACATGAAATCCCACGAGTTCGGGAAACACAATAGTAGGTCACCTGTACCAAAACGGGTGTAAACCATGAGAGAGTGGTGATTGCATAGTGTGATTGGGACCGAATCACGTGCCTGATCACAAACTTTTGGTTACTTGGTATAGCAGACTTATGAAACTATATCATTTTATTATTACATCATTTAATGGTGTGATAATGTGGGAAGAGGAGCCTAGAGCTTCACCAGTGTTATCCTTTTTAGGAACAATAGCTACGTGCTTGTGTTTGCTCAGACAACACAACCCATAGTCAAAAGCTATGGCACCCAAAGATTTTTGGGATTTAAACCGAGTGTCAATTGAAATAGATTGGCATTCTCGAGTGACTCAGATCCACTCATTAAGGAAGTAAAGTCTTTCTACTGTTTCACTTGGTACGTATACCTCTTAAGCTGTACCATTTCATTACCCATCATTTCACGATGAGGTACTGTTAGAGGTGAAAGTCTTGAACATTCAAAACATGTTCATTATTTTGAATGTGAAATCCTACATGAACATTAAAATTCATACGTAGGTCATCTGCACCAAGGCGGGTGTCAACCGTATGAACGGTGATAGTAGTGTGTAGTAGAAACCGGACCATGCGGTAGATCGAAAACTTAAACAGGGTGATCCTCATTGTTTCTCCTAACAAGGACAATGTTGCACCCGATCACCTTATTTAACCACACAGGATGTATCTTTTCCATCTTTAAGGGAGTCAAGTCTCCCGAACGACACACTTGCTGATTTGTTTCAGAAGATGTAGTCCAGACCAGTTGTAGGGTGACGAAAAATCTTGAAAAATCATTGCTAAAATCGACTGGAAATCTACCAGGCCTCAAGGTCAAACAGGGAAACTGGTAGTCAAATCTTATCTCAATGAGGGAGATTTTCTAGCCAAATGGGAAGCACACCATGATACACAAAATGTCAGTGATTGATCAGATTCCCAGTGGATAACCTCCGGAAAGGTAAGATATCAGCTTTTAAGCCTGATGAACCTCAATCTTTATGGTTGACTTAATGGATTAGATGATCACCTCATGATTATCGATGATATCTGGACGTAATGTGTATCCTCCTAAGCACATTATTTTCTTACCGACATCTCGCGATGTTAGGTACTGTGGGAGAATTGGCTTGACCAATTGCGGGGTAGCCCGTGAGTTCTTTTTGGCACATGTGTTCGATTGTCATATCTTTGGTGTTTGGCTCCCACTTGATTCCCGGTTCCTTTGAAGGCTTACACTATGGTTCGAGATTCTTTGCCTCATTTTATTTGGTACGTTATTCGAGATTATCTTTGGTTACTATAGCCATTACATATTGATTGCGGTTTGGGAAGTTATTTCGGGGGAATGCAAGTGGGAAACATGGTTGTTATTTACTCCAAATCGTGCCCACGCTAGTTGTTTGTTTGATTTCTTGTTCGTTTGGTTCTACATACATGTTTGAAGAGTTATTATATGGTAGAAGAATATTATCGAGTTCAATTGCTTGAGGACAAGCAAAACTCTAGTGTGGGGTTGTTTGATATCGCATATTTGATACGCGTTTTACTTAGCGATATTGGGTACATTTTGGTCCTTTTAGATACGATTTGGTGTTATTTTGATAAGTGTTGCGAAAGTTGGAGTTCCAAGACCAAGAAGGTTAAATTTGAAGTTATTTGATGGTTTTGGTGATTTTCTATGTAAACGAGTGAAAGAGTTTGGTCTGATTCGAGTTTTGATGAATATTAGTGAGTTTTCAGCTCAGATTCAGCAAAAAGGGCCTGAAGCGCCGCTCCAAAACCTTGAGCACCGCTCCAGTAGGAATAAAAAGTAGTTCGACAGTTTGCAGGTGGCCAGAAATCAAGTTCACAGCAAATGGCGCACCGCGCGGGGTTTTGGCGCGCCGCGCTGGTATCTGGCGCACCGCGCGGGTATCTGGCGCGCCGCGCCAACTTTAGCCGGGTTCAGATTTGTTTCCTATTTAAATCCCGAAAATTTACCCTAATGAACACTTTCGCATCCAGACGATTTCCATCAGCTTTTTGATGAACCAAGGTGATTTTTGGGGAATTCCAAGGTCATTCTAACACATCAATCATTCCGGAAACAATTCTCGATCCGTTTATCATTCAAGAACACAATTTTCATTAGGTCTAATTCTTATCATCATTATGAATACTCTTAATTGTTTAATTGTGATTTTGGTTTTAGCCATGATTGGCTAAGCTTTTTAATGTTTGTCTAGATTGAATATTCGTATGTGTTTGGATGATACTTTAATGTTTTATTGATTAATGCATGATAATTATGAGTTTTGATTAAGAACCATTCTTGTGGGTGTTGATTGTTGTTATTAGGTTGATTAGTGATCTTGTTTGAACAAAGGGAACCCTGTTTCAATTTAGTACACTAGTTTTCAATTGATTTGTCTTAACCAATTGGGTGCTTACTGGACCAAGGGGGTAAACCGGGTAACATAGATTAAACAAAACAGGGGTGAATTGTGTGGAGCGAACGCGTAACCAATTGAATCTTAATCTTATAATTAGTTAATTACTAAGTCACAAACGAACGAGGTCTTTGGTGAAAGGGAACCCTAAGCCAATAAATCTAAGTTTGACGTGTTTGCTAAAAGAGAACTCTGGGTAAACCGACTCTGTAGTTGCATGTATTGATAAATTGAACTAGTGCTTAATAACAAATCATCCGACACTGCGAATAGGAGATCTAGGCGAACATTCTTTTATCCATTGAATTCAAATATCTTTACTTTTCGTTGAGTCAGCATTTATTTTTATAAACTTAAAAACATAAAAATATTGTCTTTTATTTTTAATCAATCTTTGATTTGGCTAATCGTTAAATAGCCACAAAACAAGCTATCTCGTACTTTCGATTTTCATAGATTGACTTAGTTTACTTTTATTAGTTACAATCTTAATTCTCACGTTTAAACTGTCGTTGGACCGATTTTAGAATTACCATCTTTATACTATTACACGATCGGGTACACTGCCCGTTAGTGTGTAGTAATCTCTTTAACCGGTATTTTCCATTGATGAATAATATACACGATTTTACACATCAGGGTGTGAAATTTTGTATGGGAAGACATTGTTTGTCGATTCGGCATACCAAACAAAATCGTTAGTGATAACGGTACACAGTTTGTGGGGGATCCTTTTCGTAGTTGGTGCGCGGAGCTTAATATTAAGCAAACTTTTACTTCCGTCATCCGCAGGCGAATGGCCAGTGCGAAGTCACCAACCGGGATATAGTGGCCGTAATCAAAGCTAGATTGGGTCATGTTGGTCCCTTGATAACAACAGGAGTATTGTAGAGGGGGGTGAATACAATTTCTTTTCAAATAACTTAACAGTTAAACCGATTAGTATTCAAGCATGCAAATAAATAGAGTCACATGTAATTTTTCACAGTTATTCTTTATTGATTGAATCATAAAGAATCACAACTATCCTTGGCTGAATGATAGTTGGTTGATACAGATTACCTAGATTATAGCTAAGAGGTAAACTAACAGCTATTACATGTTTTGACTCTATAAAAATAAACCCACACCACTAGTTGTTACAATAGTGGATACAACAATTTATAGTAGTCCTATTAACCGTGTAATGGTTCTATTGTCCACTGGTACATAGGATGTCTGTACTTGTGGAGACAACTATATCAGAGAGCATGCTCTCTTCTTTCCTCTTTGGTAGCTATTTGCAGGAACACCCTAATTCGGTTTGGCACCACTATTTGATTAAATAAATAGAATGTTGTGTTCCCTAGGTGATGACAAAGTATAACCCATGTCTGCACATGCGTTAAACTTCTGCATTCCCACGTGGTCTTGTAAGGTCACTTGTCAACCGCCGACGCGTGTCCTTTTCTGTTCAACTTTGTCTTTGACTTCTGTTGAATAGTACCATTGATGTAGACCACTCGGGAAATGACTATGCTTATAATGGAGCATAGTTGTCTTGTGTAGTGAGCTGCATTCCAGCTGTGTTGGTTCTTCCTTGCTGAGCCACTTCATGTTCTAGATTTGCTGAGTACACATCCTGTGCTGATTGAAGAACACTGTCTACCTTGTGCTGGTAGACTGAGCAGCAAACTAAATACTCGACACAGCAATATCTGCTGTCTATACATGAACAAACTTGTGCTGACTGCACATAACACTTTAGTGCAAATAAATTACAGTTTTATCATAATTAAATCCTTAATTATTTTGGGGACTCAACAATCTCCCCCTATTTGATGATGACAAAACCTATGACATGTAGAGAAAACACTAAAGTCATCACGGAGGGACCTAATAAAAGTAGGCAGTAAATTTGTCCCTTTTTAAGTTTGTTTTGGGATCTTTTGCTGAGTTATCCATATCTTATAATTTGATATGATTTTGAAGATAAACTCATTTCACTTTCATTACAACACAATATGTACAGTAATTACAACAACGGCAGAATGAAAAGTGAATTAAACAAAAGATACAATTTGAGCACATAGGAGACTATCTATCTTTATCTTTTTCTCGTTCTTCTTCAGATAGCTCCTCTTGTTTGATTCTACAGGCTTCAGGGAACAGATAAGGTACATCAGTAGGGTCAAATACAGGGATATGGGGAGGTAGAATGATGGGGCCTTTTCCGGTTGGTCCTTCACCAGTGGATTGCTTTCCTTTAGGTTTTTGAGAGATGACTTCATCTACATTCACCACTGGTACATTCCCAAACCTTGTTGCTTTCTTGAAGAGCTGTTGGAGTTCAGATTTAAGTGTATTTTTGATAGCACTTTCACCTTTACCAATGAAATACTCCAAGATCTCCATCCATTCACTAAATCCAAGGGATCTTAACTCATCATAGTTTATTCTTTCTTGAACTTTATTCTCCCTTACAACATTGAACGCTCTTTTTGACCCTCTGTTTACTTTGATGATCCTGATGGGATTGGATCTTCTATTCATCACATCACCATACCTACTCCTATAATAATGATCAGGAAATTCATTGGTATGAACAGATTCTATAGGAGCAGTAGCAGGTGCTTTCTCAGCAATTTCCATCTTATCAAATGCCTTATCCTGTTCTTTGACAATGGCTTTGGCTAATTCTAGGGACTCAACCTCTTGCTTTCTATCAGCAGCCAATTTGTATTCTATATCCTGGAGCCTTACCCTCTCAGCGAGTTCAGCATCAGCAGCCTCCCTTCTTTGAATTTCAGCTTGTAGACCCAACAAATAATCGTTGGCAGTGATTTTTAGGGATTTTGTTGTTTCAATCATCTTTCTACCCTCTTCAGTTCTCAGGGCAGCATGATACTCCCTTAGATCCATACCCAGCTGGTGAGCCTCTTGAAATTGAGCTTTCTCCTCATCAGTAGAGAGCCTTTGACCACTGTTGTTTAAGTATACACTAATTTCAATGCCATAAGTCAATGAAGTGATGTAGAGTGGCTGATCAAGGGGATGATGCAGCAATCTAACTTAGCGTATCCTTTCATTGATAGCAGCTTGTCTTTGCTCAAGCAATTCCTGTACAGTGATCTCCAGTCGGTAAGCATCTCTTTCATCTGGATTCATTTTAAATAAGTCTGGCTCACCACGGGTAACTGAATCATCTTCCCAAGTTCTGTGTTTACCATGACGTTTTGGGGAAGATGGAGGATACATGATCGATTCACCTATGCCAGATGAACTTACTGGAAACTGATTGACACGATTATCCTTTGTTCTATTAAAATTAGTGAGGGTCTGGGGAGAGATAGGTGATTGAACAAATAAATGATCTCCACTACCCTAGACTGTAAAGTCAGCAGGATTAACCGTATCATCATCTTGATTAGCACCCAGCTCAACCACCTTGGCTGGGTCTTCAACACTTGTTACACCCAGCAGCACACTTTTGGCTGGGTATTCATTCACAGCACCCCTTACTGTGTCTTCAGTACCATCTGAATTATTAGTATCAGCTGGTACAACCTCCTTAGTATCTTCATCAGCTGCCTCAAATAAGGGTCCTTTCCTTAGGGGCTGATTGTCCCTAGGAGCAGATTTCACCCTTTGTTTATCTATGGACATGGGTTCAGCTGATGTTTCTTGTGTTGATACTGGCTCAAGTGGAGGCAGGTAGGGAACAATAGCAAGATGCTCTCCCTGAATATCATCATCATCAAGATTGATTGTTTCTGCTGGTTTATGTTGTGTAGCTGGCTGTGTAGAAGATGTTGGGCGAGAAGATGAGCTGGTTTCTAACATAGCATCTAACCACTTCATAAAAATGTCAGCTCTAATTTCTCCCCCTAACTCAGTAGATGCAAGATAATATTTCATTTCTTCTGGAGTCATCCGTTTAATCCTATCTGCTCGATCAGCATACAGCTTTGCCCTCTTTTTATCGTATTTGATCATGAATTTGGCATTTCTTTTTCGTGCATCCTTTTTGAATTTATCAATGCCAATCAGGTCATCATCAATGTCCCTCTTTTTCGGGGTCAGCCATCTCCTATGCTCAATTCTGTGGCGTTTAAGAGCAACATAGGCATCCCATTTGACATTGAAGGCATCATTTAATTTTTGTTGTCTCTTCTGATGTCTCTCCAGTTTTCTTTTCATTCTTCTTTCAATAGTTTGAGAGACAACAAAAGCTTCAGCAACAGCCAAAGCAGAAACATCACTGGGCTTACTGCCAGAACCAATATCATCCACTGATGTGGTAGACACACTGGGTTGAGATTCACCAGCTGCCTGTACACCAGCTTCAGTATGAGCGTTGCTGGGCTTAGTGCCAGAGTCTTGACCAGTAGAACCATCACCACCATCACCATCACCATCTCTCCTTGGTTGTTTTGGAGACTTTTCATGCTCATGCTCCCCCTCTGATTGTTTTCTCTTTTTGAGTTTCTTTTTAGATTTCTTCTCCCCCTTTTTGTCATCAGCAGGGGCAGAAAGGTGAACAGGGGAGACCTTTGCATCAAGGTCACTATCTGAATCTGGAACAGAGAATGCAAAATTGTTCCAGTCAGCAACTTCAGGAGTAAGATGGGCACCAGGATCCATGCCAAATTATCGAAGAAGGAGGTTGGAAGACCTAACTTCATTCCTTGCAACACCCATAGCCATCTGCTCAACAATAGCCCTAACATCACCCTGTAGGGTAGCCATTCGATGTATATTTTCGACCATTTGAACATAGGCAGAAGCAGGAATCATGTTAGCCATTTGTTTTTCCTGTGAATCTAGTCTCTCATGTAGCACTGTATTTTCTTCATTAAGAAAAAGAATTATGTGATTAGCAGCATCCAAATCAGCTTGAAGACGGGCAATGTCCTCAGTATACTCATTGTGATGGATGATTCGTTTCTTTAAGTCCTCCTCCTCTTCATGTTGTTTGACAATGGCATCCACCGCAAGATCTGCAAAGGCACATACTTGTTTGAGCTGGGCCTCAATATTGGAAGTGGTAACTTGCCCAGCGTTACGTATGGCTTCAGTCACACTATCAACAATAGCAGTGCGAATGGTGGATTGTAGATCAGGTGTAACCTCGGCTAGTGTCTTATAGACAGCCAGGGTGGAGATGTCAGCCACCTCATCAGCATTAAATTTAACATAGCTGGTTGAGGGGTGGTCAGAAGCAGCTAACACAGGATTACCTCCGTGAGGTGGTGGAGGTGGAAGGTCAGAATCTGACTCGTCACCATGATCACCATCATTTTTACCTTCACCTGAAGGTTTAGAACCACTGGTATCCTTGTCAGCATCAAGATCAGCATCATCAGCGAGATCCACTGGTTTATCTTTGGTACTAGTCACATTATCATGAGTGACTGGTTCATTCTTACTAGTACCTTTATCAGCATCACCATCAGAAGAAGAAGATGATGAGGAAGAAGCTGATGAATTAGAAGGTACTGGTGAATCAGGAATATTCTGCATAACATATTTACCAGTAGAGGGATCTCTGATGAACTTGAGAGGCCTCCATGTACCAGGCCATGGAGAAACAGCTGGAGCCATGCCAAAAAAATGATAATATGGCTGCTCGTTGATCTGTTTTAAAGTAGCCAGCCTCTCATAAACTTCTTCTCGAGCTGGTCGATCAAGCTGAGACAATAGTTCAGTCAGCTCCTCGCGAGGCAATTTGTTGGCTGAGACTATGGCAGTTTGAGGATCAATAGTTAGCTGATCCACCAGCAGAGCAACTCTGGGAGTAATAGACGCTCCCCGATAGATGAAGTTAGGGACAACTTCATCAGGATCTGGCACCTGGCACACATAAGGTTTCTTCTCAGCAGAAACAGAAGCCTGAGAAGAATCAGTAGTGGCAATAGCAGAGGTACCAGCATCCACAATGGGTTCCGTAGAACCAGTAGCAGCGGTAGATAACTGTGCAGTAGGTGAAGAAGCAGCATCTGCAGCATCTTTAACGAAAGTGTTCGGTGTGGAATCAGACACCTGTAGATTACCAGTGGAATCCACAGTAATAAAGTGTCTCGATTGAAGATCAGAAACATCCGGAATAACACTAGTAGCATCAGTATCCATCATTGGCTCTGTGGCAACAGTTCCAACATAGCCAGCATTAACAAAATCAAGACCCTCCAGAACAGTATTACCCTGTGAACCAGAATCTGATGGAAAAGTAGCACTTGTACCAGCTTCCATGATAACATCAGATGGAAAAGTAGCACAAGTACTAGCATCCACAATAACATTTTGTGCATCGGTAGCAGCAGCAGACGCAATGTCACCCTTTGGTTCAGTGACAGGTTCATCAAGTAGAACATCCTTGACAATATTGTCAATTACCTTTTTAAGAACAGGAGGATCCACTATGATTTCATCTTCCACTTCAGGTGTAGTAGTGGAAGCAGCAATACTGGGAGCAGTATCACCAGCAACTGTAGAAACAACAGTACTAGCATCAGCACCACCAGTAGGAGAAACAGTAGCACCAATACCAGTAGCAGATTCAGCAATCTGCTCAGTAGGAATAATATCATCTTTAACTTGCTCCCCCTCTGCCTGTTCATCTAAACTGCTAAGAACTGAAACAATAGAACATTTTATGTTAACAACTGTAGAAGCAAATAAATTTGACTCAACAATTGCATCTGGTGTTGGTCTCTGGGGACAGACTGGTGATTTGGTCAGCCCTTCGAATGAGACAGAATAAGGTGTCTGTAAGTACAGCTGTGACTCTGCTGACTCATTGGCGACACATGTTGACCCAGATAGTGTAAGAGTTCTGGCTGGTAATGATGTAGGAGTGAGACTCTTATCATGATCATAGTAACATAATGGTTGTGCAGTATCCTGAGCTGGTTCAACACGATGAGGACCCAGCTCAAGTTTGCTTTGGGGGTCAGGTATGTGCTCTGCTGGTTGTACTGTCAGCAGAGGATATAGCATTAAGTTCAATTTTGAAAAATGTGGAAGTGTCTGGCTAGAAGAGTAAGGGTTGCTATGTAGTGACCCTAACTTTTCCATGTTTATATATATTAATTGAGATTGATATTTACATGATTAAATGTTTCCAACATGTTAAGCAATCAAACTTGTTAAGACTTGATTAATTGAAATATGTTTCATATAGACAATTGACCACCCAAGTTGACCGGTGATTCACGAACGTTAAAACTTGTAAAAACTATATGATGACATATATATGGTTATATATATAGTTAACATGATATTATGATAAGTAAACATATCATTAAGTATATTAACAATGAACTACATATGTAAAAACAAGACTACTAACTTAATGATTTTGAAACGAGACATATATGTAACGATTATCGTTGTAACGACATTTAATGTATATATATCATATTAAGAGATATTCGTACATCATAATATCATGATAATATAATAATTTAAAATCTCTTTTGATATTATAAACATTGGGTTAACAACATTTAACAAGATCGTTAACCTAAAGGTTTCAAAACAACATTTACATGTAAAGACTAACGATGACTTAACGACTCAGTTAAAATGTATATACATGTAGTGTTTTAATATGTATTCATACACTTTTTAAAGACTTCAAGACACTTATCAAAATACTTCTACTTAACAAAAATGCTTACAATTACATCCTCGTTCAGTTTCATCAACAATTCTACTCGTATGCACCCGTATTCGTACTCGTACAATACACAGCTTTTAGATGTATGTACTATTGTTATATACACTCCAATGATCAGCTCTTAGCAGCCCATGTGAGTCATATAACACATGTGGGAACCATCATTTGGCAACTAGCATGAAATATCTCATAAAATTACAAAAATATGAGTAATCATTCATGACTTATTTACATGAAAACAAAATTACATATCCTTTATATCTAATCCATACACCAACGACCAAAAACACCTACAAACACTTTCATTCTTCAATTTTCTTCATCTAATTGACCTCTCTCAAGTTCTATCTTCAAGTTCTAAGTGTTCTTCATAAATTCCAAAAGTTCTAGTTTCATAAAATCAAGAATACTTTCAAGTTTGCTAGCTCACTTCCAATCTTGTAAGGTGATCATCCAACCTCAAGAAATCTTTGTTTCTTAGAGTAGGTTATCATTCTAATACAAGGTAATAATCATATTCAAACTTTGGTTCAATTTCTATAACTATAACAATCTTATTTCAAGTGATGATCTTACTTGAACTTGTTTTCGTGTCATGATTCTGCTTCAAGAACTTCGAGCCATCCAAGGATCCGTTGAAGCTAGATCCATTTTTCTCTTTTCCAGTAGGTTTATCCAAGGAACTTAAGGTAGTAATGATGTTCATAACATCATTCGATTCATACATATAAAGCTATCTTATTCGAAGGTTTAAACTTGTAATCACTAGAACATAGTTTAGTTAATTCTAAACTTGTTCACAAAAAAAAGTTAATCCTTCTAACTTGACTTTTAAAATCAACTAAACACATGTTCTATATCTATATGATATGCTAACTTAATGATTTAAAACCTGGAGACACGAAAAATACCGTAAAACCGGATTTACGCCGTCGTAGTAACACCGCGGGCTGTTTTGGGTTAGTTAATTAAAAACTATGATAAACTTTGATTTAAAAGTTGTTATTCTGAGAAAATGATTTTTATTATGAACATGAAACTATATCCAAAAATTATGGTTAAACTCAAAGTGGAAGTATGTTTTCTAAAATGGTCATCTAGACGTCGTTCTTTCGACTGAAATGACTACCTTTACAAAAACGACTTGTAACTTATTTTTCTGACTATCAACCTATACTTTTTCTGTTTAGATTCATAAAATAGAGTTCAATATGAAACCATAGCAATTTGATTCACTCAAAACGGATTTAAAATGAAGAAGTTATGGGTAAAACAAGATTGGATAATTTTTCTCATTTTAGCTACGTGAAAATTGGTAACAAATCTATTCCAACCATAACTTAATCAACTTGTATTGTATATTATGTAATCTTGAGATACCATAGACACGTATACAATGTTTCGACCTATCATGTCGACACATCTATATATATTTCGGAACAACCATAGACACTCTATATGTGAATGTTGGAGTTAGCTATACAGGGTTGAGGTTGATTCCAAAATATATATAGTTTGAGTTATGATCAATACTGAGATACGTATACACTGGGTCGTGGATTGATTCAAGATAATATTTATCGATTTATTTATGTACATCTAAATGTGGACAACTAGTTGTAGGTTACTAACGAGGACAGCTGACTTAATAAACTTAAAACATCAAAATATATTAAAAGTGTTGTAAATATATTTTGAACATACTTTGATATATATATATATATATATATATATATATATATATATATATATATATATATATATATATATATATATATATATATATATATATATATATATATATCGTTATAGGTTCGTGAATCAACCAGTGGCCAAGTCTTACTTCCCGACGAAGTAAAAATCTGTGAAAGTGAGTTATAGTCCCACTTTTAAAATCTAATATTTTGGGATGAGAATACATGCAGGTTTTATAAATGATTTACAAAATAGACACAAGTACGTGAAACTACATTCTATGGTTGAATTATCGAAATCGAATATGCCCCTTTTTATTAAGTCTGGTAATCTAAGAATTAGGGAACAGACACCCTAATTGACGCGAATCCTAAAGATAGATCTATTGGGCCTAACAAACCCCATCCAAAGTACCGGATGCTTTAGTACTTCGAAATTTATATCATATCCGAAGGGTGTCCCGGAATGATGGGGATATTCTTATATATGCATCTTGTTAATGTCGGTTACCAGGTGTTCACCATATGAATGATTTTTATCTCTATGTATGGGATGTGTATTGAAATATGAAATCTTGTGGTCTCATATAGAGGTCAAAACCTCGCAACGAAATCAATTAATATGGAACGTTTTTAATCAATAAGAACGGGACATTTCAGTTGGTATCCGAGCGCTGGTCTTAGAGAACCAGAATTTTGCATTAGTGTGTCTTATCGAGTTTGTTAGGATGCATTAGTGAGTCTGAACTTCGACCGTGTTTACTTGAAAAATGATTGCTTAACAAATTTTGTTGGAAACTATATATTTTTAACATGTGAATATTATGTGATATATTAATCTCTTAACGCGTTTGATATTATGTTATAGATGTCTACCTCTAGAACAAGTCCCATTGACTCACCTAATAATAATGAAGAGTCAAATGTAAATTGGAATGATTCGTGGACTGATTCACAAGTTCCCGAAGAGGAACCGGAAGAAGAGTCGGAACCGGAAGAAGAATCGGAACCGGAAGAAGAATCGGAACCGGATGAAGAAATAGAACCGGTGGGGGAAATAATAAAACGGTTAAGTAAAAGAAAATCCTCAACCAATCGACCAAGGTTAATTATGGTCAATGGTGTTTCCGCCAAGGAAGCAAAATATTGGGAGGATTACCAATTCTCCGATGAATCGGATTCCGACGAGAATTCCGATGATGTTATAGAAATTACCCCAACTGAATTTAAAAAGGCAAAAGAAAATAATAAGGGAAAGGGCATAAAAATAGAGAAATCTAATTCCAACCCCGATGAACTTTATATGTATCGTCAACCTCCGAAGTCCTTAAGTTGTAACAATGACCCGGGAACCTCTAAACCACCAGGTTTTTCTAAACCAATGTGGAAAACGACGGTTCGTATTAGGGGAACATCATATATCCCTAGAAACTTGGCAAAACGAACCAAAACCGAAGAAGAAGAAACAAGCGAGTCGGAATAAGATAGTTGTATTCGTGTGGTGTAATATATGTAATATAGTGTGCTTATGCTTTATGATATATGTAAAAATTGCTTGTATTAATACGTATTTTTTTTTATGAATCTAACTCTTGTCTATTTTACAGTATAAAAACACAAAATGGATAGACAACCCAATATTTTAAGAGACCTACCCGGAGACATGATTGATGAAATCTTGTCTAGAGTCGGTCAGAATTCTTCGGCACAACTATTTAAGGCGAGATCAGTTTGTAAGACATTCGAAGAACGTTCCAAGAATGCCTTGGTTTATAAAAGGCTTTCATTCGAAAGATGGGGGATATCACATTGGGAAATCCATAAGTTACGATGTGTTTACTTTGACGCATATATTGCGGGGAACCCAAATGCTATTTTACGCAATGGGTTAAGAAATTATTTTGACTCAATATATTCGAATATTGGACTTCGTGATTTAGAAAAAGCGGCTAACATGCAACATAAAGAAGCATGTTATGCTTACGGATTAGTAATGTTCGCTTCTCACCAAAGTGAGAACAAGAACATCGGGCTACAACTATTAAACAAAACGTTCCCACAAGTGACGGAGTCGGTAATTGAGGTAAGAAATGAGGTTTTTAGATTGTTACGGGACTGTTGGACATTACGTAACCCTCGTCCCTTTGACGACGTTACAACACGCTGTCTTATCAACGGCCATAACGGTTATGTTCCACAAGACCGAGGATGGGAAGTAATCCTAGTAAAACCAGAATGCATGACTTGTTTCTGGACGTATGAATTACGTGTCTTTATTGCCTTTGCTGAACGACTTGTGTACTAGCTAGAATTATCTTCACAACCATCTTGTATCAAATTTATTGTGTGCTATATTTCATGCTATATGTAAAATAAGCGGTATTGTAAGTTTGTAAAATATTGTGTAAAAGTTTGAACGCGAAATATTATTATAATCAGTTTTTCATATAGAATTGTAGTAGTTGAATTGTATATTAGCTACTAAGTATGAACTTAACGGGTAGGTACTACCCGAATTTAAACTTATAAAACGCTAATATGAAGAAAAAGCTTTTATAAATGAGTTCATATTATGCTATGAAATACTATTAACTACTCTTAATATTCTGTATGATTAACTTGTTCCATTTGACTATTTTGAAGGAAATGGCACCGACTACTCGACACACCGTGAATATGAATGAAGAGGAATTTCGTACTTTTCTAGCTTCAAACATAGCCGCAGTACAGGCTGCGCTACATACCAACAATAACCTTGGATCTAGCAGTACAGGAAATCGTGTAGGATGCACCTACAAAGAATTCACTGCCTGCAAACCTTTGGAATTTGATGGAACCGAAGGACCGATCGGATTGAAACGGTGGACCGAGAAGGTCGAATCGGTGTTTGCCATAAGTAAGTGTACTGAAGAGGACAAAGTGAAGTATGCTACGCATACCTTCACAGGTTCTGCGTTAACATGGTGGAATACCTATCTAGAGCAAGTGGGACAAGACGATGCGTACGCACTACCGTGGTCAGCATTCAAGCACTTGATGAACGAGAAGTACCGTCCCAGAACCGAGGTCAATAAGCTCAAGACAGAACTTAGAGGGTTACGAACCCAAGGATTTGATATTACCACGTACGAAAGACGATTCACAGAATTGTGCCTATTGTGTCCGGGAGCATTCGAAGATGAGGAAGAGAAGATCGTCGCGTTTGTGAAAGGATTACCGGAAAGAATCCAAGAAGATATAAGTTCACACGAGCCCGCCTCCATACAACAGGCATGTAGAATGGATCACAAACTAGTGAACCAGATTGAAGAAAGAATTAAAGAACAGACTGCTGAAGAGGTCAATGTGAAGCAAGTCAAAAGAAAGTGGGAGGAAAACGGTGATAAGAATCACCAATACAACAACAACAGCAATTACAACAATAATCGTAATAATTATCCCAACAATCGCAACATCAATCGCAACTACAACAAACGGCTCAACAACAACAACAACAACAACAACAATAACAACAGCAACTACAACAATCATCCCAACAACAATAATAACCGCAACAACAACAACAACAATCAGAAGCAGCTATGCCAAAGGTGTGAAAAGTATCACTCGGGGTTCTGCACCAAATTTTGCAACAAGTGTAAAAGAAATGGTCATAGCGCGGCGAAGTGTGAGGTCTACGGACCAGGGGTTAATAGAACGAAAGGAACAAATGGTGTCGGAATGAGTAATGGCAGAGCAAGTAGTGTCGGAGCAAGTTATGCTAATGTAGTTTGTTATAAATGTGGAAAACCGGGCCACATTATTAGAAATTTCCCGAACCAGGAGAACACGAATGGACAAGGCCGCAGAAGAGTTTTCAGTATTAATGCGGCAGAGGCACAGGAAGACCCGGAGCTTGTTACGGGTACGTTTCTTATTGACAATAAATCTGCTTACGTTTTATTTGATTCGGGTGCGGATAGAAGCTATATGAGTAGAGATTTTTGTGCTAAATTAAGTTGTCCATTGACGCCTTTAGATAGTAAATTTTTACTCGAATTAGCAAATGGTAAATTAATTTCAGCAGATAATATATGTCGGAATCGAGAAATTAAACTGGTTAGCGAAACATTTAAGATTGATTTGATACCAGTAGAGTTAGGGAGTTTTGATGTGATAATCGGTATGGACAGGTTGAAAGAAGTGAAAGCAGAGATTGTTTGTTACAAAAATGCAATTCGCATTATACGAGAAAAAGGAAAACCCTTAATGGTGTACGGAGAAAAGGGCAACACGAAGCTACATCTTATTAGTAATTTGAAGGCACAAAAACTAATAAGAAAAGGTTGCTATGCTGTTCTAGCACACGTTGAGAAAGCACAAACTGAAGAAAAGAGCATCAATGATGTTCCCATTGCAAAAGAATTTCCCGATGTATTTCCGAAAGAATTACCGGGATTACCCCCACATCGATCCGTTGAATTTCAAATAGATCTTGTACCAGGAGCTGCACCAATAGCTCGTGCTCCTTACAGACTCGCACCCAGCGAGATGAAAGAACTGCAAAGCCAATTACAAGAACTTTTAGAGCGTGGTTTCATTCGACCAAGCACATCACCGTGGAGAGCTCCTGTTTTGTTTGTCAAGAAGAAAGATGGTACATTCAGGTTGTGTATCGACTACCGAGAGTTGAACAAACTTACCATCAAGAATCGCTACCCACTACCGAGAATCGATGACTTATTTGATCAACTACAAGGCTCGTCTGTTTATTCAAAGATTGACTTACGTTCCGGGTATCATCAAATGCGGGTGAAAGAAGATGATATTCCAAAGACTGCTTTTAGAACACGTTACGGTCATTACGAGTTTATGGTCATGCCGTTTGGTTTAACTAATGCACCAGCTGTGTTCATGGACCTTATGAACCGAGTGTGTGGACCATACCTTGACAAGTTTGTCATTGTTTTCATTGATGACATACTTATTTACTCAAAGAATGACCAAGAACACGGTGAACATTTGAGAAAGGTGTTAGAAGTATTGAGGAAGGAAGAATTGTACGCTAAGTTTTCAAAGTGTGCATTTTGGTTGGAAGAAGTTCAATTCCTCGGTCACATAGTGAACAAAGAAGGTACTAAGGTGGATCCGGCAAAGATAGAAACTGTTGAAAAGTGGGAAACCCCGAAAACTCCGAAACACATACGCCAGTTTTTAGGACTAGCTGGTTACTACAGAAGGTTCATCCAAGACTTTTCCAGAATAGCAAAACCCTTGACTGCATTAACGCATAAAGGGAAGAAATTTGAATGGAATGATGAACAAGAGAAAGCGTTTCAGTTATTGAAGAAAAAGCTAAATACGGCACCTATATTGTCATTGCCTGAAGGGAATGATGATTTTGTGATTTATTGTGACGCATCAAAGCAAGGTCTCGGTTGTGTATTAATGCAACGAACGAAGGTGATTGCTTATGCGTCTAGACAATTGAAGATTCACGAACAAAATTATACGACGCATGATTTGGAATTAGGCGCGGTTGTTTTTCCATTAAAGACTTGGAGGCACTACTTATATGGGGTCAAAAGTATTATATATACCGACCACAAAAGTCTTCAACACATATTTAATCAGAAACAACTGAATATGAGGCAGCGTAGGTGGATTGAATTATTAAATGATTACGACTTTGAGATTCGTTACCACCCGGGGAAGGCAAATGTGGTAGCCGATGCCTTGAGCAGGAAGGACAGAGAACCCATTCGAGTAAAATCTATGAATATAATGATTCATAATAACCTTACCACTCAAATAAAGGAGGTGCAACAAGGAGTTTTAAAAGAAGGAAATTTAAAGGATGAAATACCTAAAGGATCGGAGAAGCATCTTAATATTCGGGAAGACGGAACCCGGTATAGGGCTGAAAGGATTTGGGTACCAAAATTTGGAGATATGAGAGAAATGGTACTTAGAGAAGCTCATAAAACCAGATACTCCATACATCCTGGAACGGGGAAGATGTACAAGGATCTCAAGAAACATTTTTGGTAGCCGGGTATGAAAGCCGATGTTGCTAAATATGTAGGAGAATGTTTGACGTGTTCTAAGGTCAAAGCTGAGCATCAGAAACCATCAGGTCTACTACAACAACCCGAAATCCCGGAATGGAAATGGGAAAACATTACCATGGATTTCATCACTAAATTGCCAAGGACTGCAAGTGGTTTTGATACTATTTGGGTAATAGTTGATCGTCTCACCAAATCAGCACACTTCCTGCCAATAAGAGAAGATGACAAGATGGAGAAGTTAGCACGACTGTATTTGAAGGAAGTCATCTCCAGACATGGAATACCAATCTCTATTATCTCTTATAGGGATGACAGATTTATTTCAAGATTCTGGCAGACATTACAGCAAGCATTAGGAACTCGTCTAGACATGAGTACTGCCTATCATCCACAAACTGATGGGCAGAGCGAAAGGACGATATAAACGCTTGAAGACATGCTACGAGCATGTGTTATTGATTTCGGAAACAGTTAGGATCGACATCTACCGTTAGCAGAATTTTCCTACAACAACAGCTACCATTCAAGCATTGAGATGGCGCCGTTTGAAGCACTTTATGGTAGAAAGTGCAGGTCTCTGATTTGTTGGAGTGAAGTGGGGGATAGACAGATTACGGGTCCGGAGATTATACAAGAAACTACCGAGAAGATCATCCAAATTCAACAACGGTTGAAAACCGCCCAAAGTCGACAAAAGAGCTACGCTGACATTAAAAGAAAAGATATAGAATTTGAAATTGGAGAGATGGTCATGCTTAAAGTTGCACCTTGGAAAGGCGTTGTTCAATTTGGTAAATGAGGGAAATTAAATCCAAGGTATATTGGACCATTCAAGATTATTGATCGTGTCGGACCAGTAGCTTACCGACTTGAGTTACCTCAACAACTCGCGGCTGTACATACCACTTTCCACGTCTCGAATTTGAAGAAATGTTTTGCTAAAGAAGATCTCACTATTCCGTTAGATGAAATCCAAATCAACGAAAAACTTCAATTCATCGAAGAACCCGTCGAAATAATGGATCGTGAGGTTAAAAGACTTAAGCAAAACAAGATACCAATTGTTAAGGTTCGATGGAATGCTCGTAGAGGACCCGAGTTCACCTGGGAGCGTGAAGATCAGATGAAGAAGAAATACCCGCATCTATTTCCAGAAGATTCGTCAACACCTTCAACAGCTTAAAATTTCGGGACTAAATTTATTTAACGGGTAGGTACTGTAGTGACCCGAACTTTTCCATGTTTATATATATTAATTGAGATTGATATTTACATGATTAAATGTTTCCAACATGTTAAGCAATCAAACTTGTTAAGACTTGATTAATTGAAATAGGTTTCATATAGACAATTGACCACCCAAGTTGACCGGTGATTCACGAACGTTAAAACTTGTAAAAACTATATGATGACATATATATGGTTATATATATAGTTAACATGATATTATGATAAGTAAACATATCATTAAGTATATTAACAATGAACTACATATGTAAAAACAAGACTACTAACTTAATGATTTTGAAACGAGACATATATGTAACGATTATCGTTGTAACGACATTTAATGTATATATATCATATTAAGAGATATTCGTACATCATAATATCATGATAATATAATAATTTAAAATCTCTTTTGATATTATAAACATTGGGTTAACAACATTTAACAAGATCGTTAACCTAAAGGTTTCAAAACAACATTTACATGTAACGACTAACGATGACTTAACGACTCAGTTAAAATGTATATACATGTAGTGTTTTAATATGTATTCATACACTTTTAAAAGACTTCAAGACACTTATCAAAATACTTCTACTTAACAAAAATGCTTACAATTACATCCTCGTTCAGTTTCATCAACAATTCTACTCGTATGCACCCGTATTCGTACTCGTACAATACACAGCTTTTAGATGTATGTACTATTGGTATATACACTCCAATGATCAGCTCTTAGCAGCCCATGTGAATCACCTAACACATATGGGAACCATAATTTGGCAACTAGCATGAAATATCTCATAAAATTACAAAAATATGAGTAATCATTCATGACTTATTTACATGAAAACAAAATTACATATCCTTTATATCTAATCCATACACCAATGACCAAAAACACCTACAAACTCTTTCATTTTTCAATTTTATTTATCTAATTGATCTCTCCCAAGTTCTATCTTCAAGTTCTAAGTGTTCTTCATAAATTCCAAAAGTTCTAGTTTCATAAAATCAAGAATACTTTCAAGTTTGCTAGCTCACTTCCAATCTTGTAAGGTGATCATCCAACCTCAAGAAATCTTTGTTTCTTACAGTAGGTTATCATTCTAATACAAGTTAATAATCATATTCAAACTTTGGTTCAATTTCTATAACTATAACAATCTTATTTCAAGTAATGATCTTACTTGAACTTGTTTTCGTGTCATGATTCTGCTTCAAGAACTTCGAGCCATCCAAGGATCCGTTGAAGCTAGATCCATTTTTCTCTTTTCCAGTAGGTTTATCCAAGGAACTTAAGGTAGTAATGATGTTCATAACATCATTCGATTCATACATATAAAGCTATCTTATTTGAAGGTTTAAACTTGTAATCACTAGAACATAGTTTAGTTAATTCTAAACTTGTTCGCAAACAAAAGTTAATCCTTCTAACTTGACTTTTAAAATCAACTAAACACATGTTCTATATCTATATGATATGCTAACTTAATGATTTAAAACCTGGAGACACGAAAAACACCGTAAAACCGGATTTACGCCGTCGTAGTAACACCGCGGGCTGTTTTGGGTTAGTTAATTAAAAACTATGATAAACTTTGATTTAAAAGTTGTTATTCTGAAAAAATGATTTTTATTATGAACATGAAACTATATCCAAAAATTATGGTTAAACTCAAAGTGGAAGTATGTTTTCTAAAATGGTCATCTAGACGTCGTTCTTTCGACTGAAATGACTACCTTTACAAAAACGACTTGTAACTTATTTTTCCGACTATAAACCTATACTTTTTCTGTTTAGATTCATAAAATAGAGTTCAATATTAAACCATAGCAATTTGATTCACTCAAAACGGATTTAAAATGAAGAAGTTATGGGTAAAACAAGATTGGATAATTTTTCTCATTTTAGCTACGTGAAAATTGGTAACAAATCTATTCCAACCATAACTTAATCAACTTGTATTGTATATTATGTAATCTTGAGATACCATAGACACGTATACAATGTTTCGACCTATCATGTCGACACATCTATATATATTTCGGAACAACCATAGACACTCTATATGTGAATGTTGGAGTTAGCTATACAGGGTTGAGGTTGATTCCAAAATATATATAGTTTGAGTTGTGATCAATACTGAGATACGTATACACTGGGTCGTGGATTGATTCAAGATAATATTTATCGATTTATTTATGTACATCTAATTGTGGACAACTAGTTGTAGGTTACTAACGAGGACAGCTGACTTAATAAACTTAAAACATCAAAATATATTAAAAGTGTTGTAAATATATTTTGAACATACTTTGATATATATATATATATATATATATATATATATATATATATATATATATATATATATATATATATATATATATATATATATATATATATATATATATATATATATATATATATTGTTATAGGTTCGTGAATCAACCAGTGGCCAAGTCTTACTTCCCGACGAAGTAAAAATATGTGAAAGTGAGTTATAGTCCCACTTTTAAAATCTAATATTTTGGGATGAGAATACATGCAGGTTTTATAAATGATTTACAAAATAGACACAAGTACGTGAAACTACATTCTATGGTTGAATTATCGAAATCGAATATGCCCCTTTTTATTAAGTCTGGTAATCTAAGAATTAGGGAACAGACACCCTAATTGACGCGAATCCTAAAGATAGATCTATTGGGCCTAACAAACCCCATCCAAAGTACCGGATGCTTTAGTACTTCGAAATTTATATCATATCCGAAGGGTGTCCCGGAATGATGGGGATATTCTTATATATGCATCTTGTTAATGTAGGTTACCAGGTGTTCACCATATGAATGATTTTTTATCTCTATGTATGGGATGTGTATTGAAATATGAAATCTTGTGGTCTATTATTATGATTTGATATATATAGGTTAAACCTATAACTCACCAACATTTTTGTTGACGTTTTAAGCATGTTTATTCTCAGGTGATTATTAAGAGCTTCCGCTGTCGCATACTTAAATAAGGACGAGATTTGGAGTCCATGCTTGTATGATATTGTGTAAAAACTGCATTCAAGAAACTTATTTTGTTGTAACATATTTGTATTGTAAACCATTATGTAATGGTCGTGTGTAAACAGGATATTTTAGATTATCATTATTTGATAATCTACGTAAAGCTTTTTAAAACTTTATTGATGAAATAAAGGTTATGGTTTGTTTTAAAATGAATGCAGTCTTTGAAAAACGTCTCATATAGAGGTCAAAACCTCACAACGAAATCAATTAATATGGAACGTTTTTAATCAATAAGAACGGGACATTTCATGCTACTCTTCTTAACACTAGTTTTAAAACCAGTCAACTTGGGAGCCAGGGTTATACCTTTAACTCCACTTTCATTTTTCAAGTCAGCAGATAAAGGATTTTTAATTATGTTAGAATTTTTTGCTGTTTGGTCTAGAAACGCACCAGGTTCCATAGTCACATCCTTTGTAGGAGCAGCAGTTGAGACTGGTGCAATCTCCTCTGTGGTGAGCCTGGAGCCAGCTTTTGCTCGTTTGGATTTGCCTATTACAAAGAAATAGTTAAGCAACGGATTCCAATACTAGAAGTGGATAGTCAGTATATAAGACTAGGGCTGTTCTTTATGATCAGAGAGCACTAGATTCTAATACAACTACTGCTTTACCAGTATGTGAGACGGTGGCTGTACTAGTTGAGGTAGCTGGCTTCTTCCTTTTTACAGCTGGCTTTCGCTGAGGTCCCTCCCCCTCAGCTGGTGCAGCACCAGAGGCAGCCGGTTGGTTTACTCCACCTCGAGCAGCAAGATACTCAAGCATGCCTGGTGACAGGAAATTATATGGAGCAGCAGGAGCATCTTTCAGCATTCCCCCTTATTTTGGAGGCAGGTCGAATGATTCATCAGCAATCTGCTGGTAAGCTTCACCCAACTCCTTTTCATAAACAAGGCTCAAAAACCTTGGAAAGGGGATTAAGTGTGTTCGTTTAGGTGCAAGCACCATTTCCCTTAGCCTTAAGTAAATTTCACCGGCATAATCAATATTTCGATTGAACAGCATCCCATGACCAATCTTCAGCTCAAAATCTGAGCACTGATCAAAGCTCCCGGACTTCTGACTGATGCAAGGAGTCAGCAAGCCAAAGAAATAGTTCCACAAAGGTGGCATCTCCTTTCTTAAGGGCGTATGAGCCACTGGTCCATCAAACCCTATAATCTCCAGTACCTCTCTTCTAAACTCATCACTGGTTGGTGAATTAACGAACGGACCAATGGGTAATTGGAGAGCACGTCAGATGGCATCAACAGTGATGGAGCAGGCTAGGGTTTCAGTCACCATGCCACGAATACATGGAACGTTCTGTTGAGTGGTGACCGTGGTGGCAGTATACCAGAATTTGGCCAAACAAGCCGGATAAAGACGAGAAGGTACGCCGGTAATAGCTCAAGCCAGTGGTGATTGTCTTATGTAATCGATAAGCGTATCATAGCCCAAGTTGGCTTTGGATTTGGGAATTGAAAGGGCATGAGCAGCATTGCCTCTTGATAGGCGAATGGAAGAGTGTTTTGGTGCATTTGCAGCCCTAACAAGGCTTGGGTGCAGGTTGAACAGAGGGTCCTGCACCACTTGTTCTTCGATGATCGGTGGTGGTTGCTGTTCCGGTTGTTGTGGTGCTACCGGTTGTTGTTGCTGTGGTTGTTGTTCCTCTGGCTGGTTTGTAGCAGGTGGTGATTGATGTTGTTGTTGTTCTACCATTGATGATTTCGTAGAAGATGGATGTATGAATTGATTTGAAGATTTGGGGATTTTTAGAGAGAAGAGTGTAAATTTGAAAACTGAATAACCGAAGGTTATTATGGAAGATAAAACACTCTTTTAACCGTTGTGATTGGGTGAAAAAGGCAGGAGAGAGAAAATAACAACTGCCATTAGCAGGCGCGTGGGCAGATGTGACAGACTGGCACACTCGAGGATACACAGACTGATGATTTAACGTATATACGGCTTGAACACTCATACCTCCCATTCAACATTAAATGCAGCAGGTTTTAAAAAAAATGATTTAAAAACCACAAAATAAGTTTTGTATTAAATATAAAATACTTTGTTACATTTAATATGTCATGAATTTAATTTAAATCATTAGGAGTAAATGAGTTTCAGATTTAAGGAATCATTTAATATTGTGAGCTATTTATTATTTCAATTAAAAACATTTTGAGTAACCAAAATATAAAAGACCTTGTTGTGCTGAGTGTTTTACATGTAGGCAGTAAGTTAACAAAAATGACTTACTGGTTTGCCCTACATGTTGTAGAGCCAGCACACCAACAAAAATTGTCTTTTATTTAAAGTTCAAGCATACCCAGCTCAAAGATGAGATAGTTAAAACGTTTCTCATCTAAGGGCTTTGTGAATAGATCTGCTAACTGCTGATCTGTTGAAATAAAGTGTAGCTCCACATCTCCTTTTTGAACATGATCCCTTATGAAGTGATATCGTACGTCAATGTGCTTTGTTCTTGAATGCATCACAGGATTGTTGGTGATAGCTATTGCATTTGTGTTGTCACAGTAGATTGGAGTCTTTGTAACATGAACACCATAGTCTTTCATCTGGCTTTGCATCCACAGTACTTGAGCAGTACATCTACCAGCAGAAACGTATTCTGCCTCAGCAGTAGATGTGGACACAGTATTTTGCTTTTTGCTCGTCCAGCTGACTAGCCTACCACCCAGTAACTGGCAACTATAAGTAGTACTTTTCCTGTCTATTTTACACCCTACAAAATCAGCATCTGAATACCTAATTAGCTCAAAATCCTGGTCTTTGGGATACCAAAGACCATGTTTAGAAGTAGCTTTCAGATACCTAAATATCCTTTTGACTGCTAGCAAGTGTGACTCTTTAGGATTAGCTTGATATCTGGCACAGAGACATGTGGCAAACATAATATCTGGTCTGCTGGCTGTGAGATAAAGTATGGATCTAATATTGACTGGTTCACCATTGGGATCAGCATCTATTTTAATAATTGCTGCCATTGGATTCCCTATATCTTCTAAACAGGTCAGACCAAATTTCTTTAGCATATCTTTGATATATTTATCCTGACTTATAAAAATTCCATCATCAAGTTATTTAATTTGTAATCCCAAAAAGTATTGCAAGTCTCTTTGTAAGCTCATTTCATATGTCTATGACATAAGTTTTGAAAAATCTTGACAATGTTTCTCATTTTTAGATCCATAAATAATATCATCCACATATATCTGTACCAGCAAGAGATCACCATCTGTCTCTTTTGAGAACAGAGTGGTGTCAATTGTTCCATCTTTAAAACCTATACCAGTGAGATACAAATTAAGTGTCTCATACCATGCTCTTGGAGCCTGTTTGAGGTCATAAAGAGCTTTGTCTAGCTTGTAGATATGGTCTGGATATTTACTGCTTACAAAACCAGGAGGCTGTTTGACATAAAATTCTTCTTGCAGCTTCCCATTTAGAAATGCAGATTTAACATCCATCTGGAATACCCTAAAGTTCATCTTAGCAGTATACACCAAGAACAGTCTGATAGCTTCCATCCTCGCCACTGGAGCATAAGTCTCTCCATAATCCAATCCTTCTTCCTGTTTGAACCCTTGAGCTACCAATCTAGCTTTGTTTCTGATCACAATCCCATCTTCATCCATCTTGTTCTTGAAAACCCACTTGGTACCAATGATTTTCTTAGTTTCATCATCAGGTTTAGGTACTAATGTCCAAACCTTATTCCTATCAAACTGGGAGATCTCTTCTTGCATAGCTCCTGCCCAGCTTGGATCTTTGATCGCTTCATCAGGACATTTAGGTTCAATGGTAGACACAAAATTTACATGCATACAGAAATTGCTTGTTGCATGCCTTCTTGTCTTAACACCACTAGCCAGATTACCAATGACTTGCTCAATATGATGCTCTTTTGTCCATCTAGTGTTATGAATAGGTGAGCTTGTCGTGGAACACACAGCATCTTGATCATCAGCTGGTTCAAAGGTATGAGCAGCAATTGGAGATAGCTGTTCAGTATTAACGTAACCAGTACCAGCTTGTGATCCTGCAGAACCAGTAGACCTATGCTCAAGTTGTAGGACTTCAGTAGATCCAGTAGGTCCACTTGGTTTACACACAGATTGAACAGAATGTTCCATCTCATCATCAGAGAACCCAGCAACATGGATTGGTGAGGGATTTGCAGCTGGTTCCTCTTCATCATTAAGAGCTTGCTGAGTAGGCTCTTCAAACAATAACTCTTTATCTTCTTGACTAGAAGATGAGGCTGGGGCAGTTTCATCAAATGTAACATTAATTGATTCTTCAAAACAACCCCTTCTTTTATTGAAAACCCTATATGCCTTTGATATGTTGGAATATCCCAAGAATATACCTTCATCAGCCTTAGCATCAAACTTGCCCAACTGATCCCTATTGTTTAGAATGAAACAGGGAGTGCCAAATACGTGAAGAAATGAGATTGAGGGTTTTCTTCCTTTGAGAACTTCATAAGCAGTTTTCTGATGTCTTTTCACAATTAGAGATCTATTCTGGGTAAAACATGCAGTGTTCACAGCTTCTGCCCAATATGAATTTTTCAGCCCAGACTCAGCTAACATAGATCTTGCAGCTTCAATGAGAGTTCTGTTTCTTCTTTCTGCAACACCATTTTGTTGAGGTGTTCTCACAGCAGAAAAGTTCTGTGAAATATCTTTATCAGCACAAAATTCTTCTAATGTAGCATTTCTAAATTCTGTACCATGATCACTTCTTAGCTGTTTCACCAGTTGCCCATTTAAAAGCTCCATTCTTTTGATAAAATTGATAATTTCATCAGCAGCTTCACTCTTTTGCTTCAAAAAGAATACCCAGGTGTATCTGGAATATTCATCAACAATAACCAGTGTATACTTCGTCCCACTACAGTTGGACACATTAACAGGACCAAAAAGATCCATATGAAGTAAATGAAATGGTTTCTCAACAGATGAGATTTGCTTTGATTTGAATGAGGCATGGTGATGTTTTCCTTTTTCACAACCAGGACACAGTCTGTCCTTTACATAAGACATGGTGGGTATCCCAGACACCAAACTTCTACTGGATAATTTGTGAATATCTTTGAAGTTGAGATGTGTGAGTCTCTTGTGCCATAACCATTTCAGGTTGTCTGCTGCCTTCGAATAAAAACAAGTATCAGTTGTTGTGACTGCTGTGTTCATGTCAATTTGATACATGTTTTCATGACGTTTTGCAGTCAGCAGTGGCTTCCCTGTCTTATCAAAAAGAGTGCCAATTTTCCTTCTGAATTGGACTATCTTGTTCTTGCTTGTCAGTTGGCTTATGCTGAGTAAATTATGTTTAAGCCCAACTACATATGCAACATTTGAGAATGTGACATTCCCATTAGTCAAAGTACCAAAACCCTTTGTGTAACCCAACGAATTATATCCATACGAAACAACTGGACCATCTTTTTCTTGATAGTCCATCAGCAGGGACTTACATCCGGTCATATGTCTTGAACATCCACTATCGAGATACCAGATTTGCTTGTTTTGAATGCCCTGCACAGTAGCTAAGAGATTAGTTCTTTCTGGGAACCCATCCAAGGATGGATTCTGGAAGGGTCATCTTTGATGATCTCTTCCTGTCTGCTGGTTTGCTTGAAGAAGCAACAGCAGACGGGGTTGGGGTAAAAGAACACCGGTTGGCTAAGTTAAACTTGCTGCCACATTTGTAGCATTTTCTCACATTTGGTATCGGTGATGGGTCATACACATTGTAAAGCGGATCGAGGCGATGTTTGGTTACTGCCTCAATTAGCTGGTCAAGCTTGACTGTCATAATCTTAGTGATAGACAGCTCTTCATTCGAGTCCACTTTTGCTTTTCCCTTAAGGGCAGCTTTCTTCTTGGAACCAGTACCATAGTCATGACGTATTGCTTTGCCTTTATCATTTGACGAGCCATCGTGGGAAGTTACTGGCTTGTCTACTGAAGCTAATGAACTAGAAGAAGTTTTTCCTGCTGCCTTGGTGTCATACCGCCAAATAGGGCCTAGGGTATTTGTGACTAATTATATCAAATCACAGTTATATAAAAGAGAACGACTCTAAATGAGACGTTTTATTTATTAAATAAACAGCGGAAGCATTATTCAAAGTTTTACATCATCAGAGTACAGTAAATGGGAAATGTCTAAATAAAATGATAAATATGAATGATGGATTCCATGCAAGCAGCAAAGCATACATCAATCATCTAGTAGCAAGTAGCAGCTAGCTCAATCATTACCTGAGACAAAACATGCTTAAAGTGTCAACCAAAAAGGTTGAGTGAAATTCATAGATTTATAAATAATATCCAAAGTTTTAGACCACAAGATTTAGTTTAAAGTTGATCAATTTAGATATATCAATCTAAAAGTGTTGCTGTAGTTTGTAATATTGCTACTAAACAATTTACCCTATGACACCTTGTACTGTCAGTGTCGTGGAATCATTATTATATAACCAAAGACCAACGGTCGAATGGTTAGAGACGTTACTCTCAATAGGCCTACTCACAATAATTAAGTTTGCATTTAAACATAGCAATTAACGATATTACGGTAGGAATTTAGCATGAATCAAAGCATGACAGCATAGTTAACAATTTAGTAATTGTGTCTAAGCGCAAAACAGTTATAAAGTAAGCATGTGTCTCACCCCAAAAGTTGTAAAACAGTTATGAAACAGTAAAAAGTGGGGCTATGAAGTTCACCTTAGTAGCACAAAAGAGTATTCCACGAAAGAATTGAACGGAAGGACGTGACCAAGTGATAATGCTAAAAACGAACATATATTTCATAGCATTATTCCTCAAGAAAGACAAGCTTTTAGTTGAAATTGTTCTATTTACAAGTGATATTCGTTTAAATAATAAAAGGTGAAGACAAAAGACAGATTCGACGAATTGAAGACGCAAACGACCAAAAAGCTCAAAAGTACAAAAGACAATCAAAGAGGTTCCAATTATTGATAAGAAACGTCTCGAAATTACAAGAGTACAAGATTCAAAACGCAAAGTACAAGATATTAAATTGTACGCAAGGACGTTCGAAAATCCGGAACCGGGACATGAGTCAACTCTCAACACTCGACGCAACGGACTAAAAATTACAAGTCAACTATGCACATAAATATAATATAATAAATAAATAATTCTTAAAAATTATATATATATTATATTAATATTTAAAACCGTCGGCAAGAAAGACTCCAAAAGGGAATGAGCTGTAATTTCAAACTCCGCGACTCGCGGAGTTTGAAGGCAAAAATGCCGCAAGTCGCGGACCCCCAAAAGTCGAAAATCCCTATAAAAGCAAACGAATTCTGATCGCAAAAATCACCAAAAATCCATCCATCTCTCTATCTATATCGTATATATTTATATTTATATTTTAATTTTAATTTTAATTTTAATTTTAATCCTAATAATAAGGGTATGTTAGCGAATGTTGTAAGGGTGTAAGTCGAAATTCTGTCCGTGTAACGCTACGCTATTTTTAATCATTGTAAGTTATGTTCAACCTTTTTACATTAATGTCTCGTAGCTAAGTTATTATTATGCTTATTTAATCCGAAGTAATCATGATGTTGGGCTAATTACTAAAATTGGGTAATTGGGCTTTGTACCATAATTGGGGTTTGGACAAAAGAACGACACTTGTGGAAATTAGACTATGGGCTATTAATGGGTTTTATATTAACTAAACAATACCTTGTTAATTTAATATACAAACTTATAATTCGACGTATTTATATATAACCACATACGCTTGACTGGGTACGGTGGGCGGGATATCTATAAATACCAATAATTATTCATTTTACCGGATACGGAACTGGATTAATAGTTAATAGACTTGTTGAAACAGGGGTGAATTACATTCAAGGGTAATTGGTGTAATTGTTAACAAAGTAGTAAAACCTTGGTTTACACGCAGTCGATAACCTGGTGTATTCATTAAACAAAGTATTAAAACCTTGTTACAATTCGAATCCCCAATTAGTTGGAATATTTGACTTCAGGAATAAGAATAATTTGACGAAGGCTTTCGCTCTTTATATTTATGACTGATGGACTATTATGGACAAATCCGTATGGACATATTAAATAATCCAGGACAAAGGACAATTAACCCATGGGCATAAAACTAAAATCAACACGTCAAACATCATGATTACGGAAGTTTAAATAAGCATAATTCTTTTATTTCATATTTAATTTCCTTTATTTTATATTTAATTGCACTTCTAATTATCGCATTTTTATTGTTATTGTATTGCACTTTTACTTATCGTACTTTTTAATTATCGCAAGTTTATTTTATCGCACTTTTATTATTCGCAATTTCATTATCGTTATTTACTTTATGCTTTAATTTAAAGTCTTGTATTTATTTGGTTTTAACTGCGACTAAAGTTTTAAAATCGACAAACCGGTCATTAAACGGTAAAAAACCCCCCTTTATAATAATAATATTACTTATATATATATATATATTTGTATTTTTATAAAAGTAAACTAATATAGCGTTAAGCTTTGTTTAAAAAGATTCCCTGTGGAACGAACCGGACTTACTAAAAACTACACTACTGTACGATTAGGTACACTGCCTATAAGTGTTGTAGCAAGGTTTAAGTATATCCATTCTATAAATAAATAAATATCTTGTGTAAAATTGTATCGTATTAAATAGTATTTCCTGCTAAAATTTAATAGTATTTTATACCCCTTAGCTTTGACATCAAGTATTTTTGGCGCCGCTGCCGGGGACACTCTTAAAAGCCGGAAGCGCAACGCTAATATAAAAAAAAAAAAATTTAGTTTACTTTTATTAAATTTCGTTTTCATAAAAATACGTTTTAAAAATTCGAAAATATAAAAAGAAAAACAAAAATTTATATATTTTTAAGAGTTTGTTAAAAGTTTTATAAGTTTCTTTATTTTTATTTTAAGTTTATAAAAATATAAGTTTTATTTGAATATCTTTTATTTATATAAAAACAGAAAAAAATATAAAACAGAAAAATAAAAAAAAATAAAAACGCGTCGAGTTTTAAACTGTTCCAGGGTTGAATTTTGGAACCCCGCGACTCGCGGGGTTTGCTGTTTGAAATACCGCGACTCGCGGAGCTTTTTCTGACACGCCTGCCAGAAACCCTAACTGCAATTAATACGGAGTAATAATTATTATTATTAATTAATTAAGATTTAGGTTTTAATTAAATTAATATTTAATTTTAATTATTTAGTTATATTAAGTTTTAATTAGTTTTATTTATATATTTAAATTAATACTTTTATAAAATAATATAAAAATAATATTTTTATAAAATTGTACTTTTTACAACTTTTTGTATATTTTTATATTTTATCCCTTTTTAATTGTTTTAGCGTAATATTTGTATTTTTAGCTCATATTTAGTTTTAATTCATAAGTTTTTGCCATAATTATTTTTACTTCAAGATTTTTAGGCTTTGCCGTAGAATTCCTTAAGTGCTTTTTCTTTAGACTAAGATTTAAGTGCTTTAGAATTTTGTAACGCCTTTTTAAGTTTTAGTTTCTTTTTAAGTTAATTCCATTTGGGATTTAGTTTTTCCTGTAAGCTTTAATATTTTTAGACACCTTTTACTATGTATCAATTATCATTCCAATTAGTAATTTCAATTTGCGATTATAATTTTAAGTTAGTTGTAGTAATAAGGTTAGGTTAGTCAAAGTACTTTTAAGTTTTATAAGTTTCTTTAATTTTTCCGTCACCTTTTATTTTTCAACCATTTTTCTTTTCCGATCTTTTTCGACGAACTCTTTTTTTTTCTTATTTCTCGCTATTCTAGTTTTTAGGACATAGATTTTTATTCTACTTCTTATCTAATTTTCTTAAAATTACAAAAATTTATTTTAAGTGGTTAAATTAATAGACATCAAAATTTTCTGGTTCGTAGTAATAGTTGGATTTGTACGTGGACCGGGTTATTGGAGCCAAACAGTCCTCAATTATATTGAGACCAAACGAATCCTGCCCCTCTGCTGCATCTTTTGGCTATTCGAAACGTGGGCAAAATCAGAAAAGTCTATTGATTGGATAACTTATTATAATTTTTCTTTCCTTTTAAAAACTAATAGGATATTCAATGAATGCACCGAGCAAGACGTTCACCACCTTTTGTACGTCCACCACCTGTAACTAGATCAAGACATTTAGCAAATATAACTGCCGTTGATTTCTCTTTAGAATCGTCATCCAGTCAACCAAGTACTTCAGTTCAAATTTCCGATAATCCATTTTTTGAACCCGACCTCACAATTGAGAATCCGGAGAATATTCAGGAACGGTTCGTAGATCCTGAACCACTAAACTTTCCCCCGGAACCACCAATCATTCAAACAGAGATTGTTGAGGAACGAACCATTAAATCAGAATCCTCTAGTGATTCCGATTCAACAAATTCAATTATGGAGAATCTGGAACCTTTAAGTATGGAAGACCGAATGAGAGCTAAACGCACTGGCCAAGGTCACGCAATTACTCATCCAGACATTAATGCGCCAGATTATGAAATCAAAGGACAAATTCTACACATGGTGACTAATCAATGCCAATTTAGTGGTGCGCCGAAGGAAGATCCAAATGAACATCTACGTACCTTTAATAGGATCTGCACACTATTTAAAATCCGAGAAGTGGAGGATGAACAGATATATCTCATGTTATTTCCCTGGACTTTAAAGGGAGAAGCCAAAGATTGGTTGGAATCGTTACCTGAAGGGGCGATTGATACATGGGATGTTTTAGTTGACAAATTTCTTAAACAGTTCTTTCCTGCATCTAAAGTCGTAAGACTTCAAGCAGAAATTGTTACGTTTACACAGAAGCCAAATGAAACTCTATATGAGGCATGGACAAGATACGGAAAGTTGTTAAGAGGATGTCCGCAACATGGTTTAGACACCTGTCAAATAGTACAAATATTCTACCAAGGATGCGACATCACTACAAGGAAAGACATAGATATAGCAGCTGGTGGTTTTATTATGAAGAAAACCGAAACTGATGCTTACAAAATTATTGATAACACTGCTTCCCACTCACATGAGTGGCACCAAGAAAAAGATATCATTAGATCATCTAAAGCAGCTAGAGCCGATTCTAGCCATGACTTAGATTCCATTTCCGCAAAGATAGATGCTGTGGAGAGACGAATGGAAAAGATGACTAAAGATATTCACTCAATACGAATTAGTTGTGAGCAGTGTGGAGGACCATATTTGACAAAAGATTGTCTCAGTATTGAATTAACAATGGAACAAAGAGAGAATATTTCATACATAAACCAAAGGCCTGGAAATAATTATCAGAATAATTATCAACCGCCAAGACCGATTTACAATCAAAACCAGAATTATAACAGAAATATTCCATACAACAACCAACAAGGTCCTAGCAATCAACAAGTATCCAATAATACTTACAATCAGCAAAGACCTAATTTTCAAAACAAACCACCACAACAAACCGATGATAAAAAGCCGAATTTAGAAGATATGATAACGAAGCTAGTTGAAACTCAAACGCAGTTTTTCACATCTCAAAAACAAACCAATGAACAAACTGCTCAAGCATTTAGAAATCAACAAGCTTCTATTCAAAATCTGGAACAAGAAGTGAGTAACCTAGCAAGGTTAATAGGTGAAAGAAAACCGAGAAGTCTACCTAGTGATACAAATGCTAACCCCCGGAATGAAACAGCTAAAGCCATTACCACAAGAAGTGGTACAACACTTAAACCACCTGAAATACCTGTAACTTCTGATGAAGCTATTCCTACTCCACAAGAACCACAACCTGATCAAGATAAGGAAAAAGAACCGATAGTTGAAAAGGTTAATGAAGATAACACAGTTAAGGCTAAACCTTATGTTAAACCATACCAACCACCACTTCCTTACCCTAGTAAAATGAAGAAAGAGAAACTTGAAGCCGAGCAATCCAAATTCTTGGATATGTTTAAACAAATAAATGTAAATCTTCCTTTCATTTATGTGATTTCAGGAATGCCTAGATATGCTAAATTCTTGAAAGATCTAATTTCAAATAGAAAGAAAATGGAAGAACTCTCGGCTGTTACTATGAATGCTAATTGTTCAGCAGTGCTGTTGAATAAGATACCAGAAAAACTATCTGATCCAGGAAGTTTCACAATTCCATGTTTTCTGGGTAGTCTTAGTTCAATAGAAGCATTGGCAGACTTAGGTGCTAGTATAAATCTAATGCCGTATTCACTATACGCTAAACTAGACCTTGGAGAATTAAAACCAACCAGAATAAGCATACAACTAGCCGATAGATCAATAAAATATCCTAGAGGGATAATGGAGAACATGCTAGTTAAAGTTGGTACTTTAGTATTTTCAGTAGATTTTGTTGTTCTGGACATGGAAGAAGATTCTCAAGTTCCTCTCATATTAGGAAGACCATTCTTAAACACGGCTAAAGCAATGATAGACGTGTTCGGTAAGAAATTGACCCTAAGTATAGAGGATGAGAGTGTTACCTTTTCAGTTGATAGAGCAATGCAACAACCACAATCTGCAGATGATACATGTTATTATATTCAAACTATAGATGCACATGCAGAATTATTAGAAGAATTTCCAGAATTACAAGGAACAGGAGAATGCTCTTTAGGAGAAGGTAATGAACCAATTGATGAAGCTGAAATGTTAGCTACACTAATAGCTAATGGATATGAACCAACAACAGAAGAAATTCAAATGCTAAAAGAAGAAGACAGATATCGATATAAATCATCGATAGAAGAACCACCGAAATTAGAATTAAAGCCACTTCCAAACCATTTGGAATACGCTTATTTACATGGTGAATCTGAATTACCTGTAATAATATCATCTTCTCTTACTGAAAATGAGAAATCACAACTCATTTCTGTGTTGAAAGCTCATAAACCAGCCATTGCATGGAAGATTCATGATATTAAAGGAATAAGTCCTTCGTATTGCACACATAAAATCCTTATGGAAGAAGGTCATAAAACGTATGTGCAACGCCAACGAAGACTAAATCCTAATATGCAAGATGTAGTTAAGAAAGAGATTATTAAACTGCTAGATGCAGGTCTAATTTATCCAATCTCTGATAGTCCATGGGTAAGCCCAGTTCAATGCGTGCCTAAGAAGGGTGGCATGACTGTCATTACAAATGAGAAAAATGAGCTTATTCCTACTAGGACCGTAACAGGATGGCGTGTATGTATTGATTATAGAAAATTAAATGACGCCACCAGAAAAGATCACTTTCCCTTACCTTTCATAGATCAAATGTTGGAAAGATTAGCCGGAAATAGTTACTATTATTTTCTAGATGGATTTTCGGGATATTTTCAAATTCCAATAGCACCCGAAGATCAAGAGAAAACCACATTCACGTGCCCTTATGGTACTTTTGCTTACAAACGCATGCCATTTGGACTTTGCAACGCCCCTGCAACCTTTCAAAGGTGTATGATGGCGATTTTTCACGACATGATAGAAGAATGCATGGAAGTTTTCATGGATGACTTTTCAGTCTTCGGTGATACATTTGAATCATGTCTAGTTAATCTTGAACGAATGCTCATTAGATGCGAACAATCAAATCTAGTTCTTAATTGGGAGAAATGCCATTTCATGGTTAAAGAAGGCATCGTTCTTGGACATAAAATTTCAAAAGAAGGAATTGAAGTGGATAGAGCTAAAGTAGATGTAATTGCTAAACTTCCACATCCCACCAATGTTAGAGGAGTTAGGAGTTTTCTAGGGCATGCCGGTTTTTACCGACGTTTCATAAAATATTTTTCTAAAATTGCCACTCCTATGAATAAACTCCTAGAAAAGGATGCTCCATTCATCTTTTCAGATGAGTGTATCAAATCTTTTAATATTCTTAAAGAAAAACTCACTAATGCGCCGATCATGATAACACCAAATTGGAATCTACCATTTGAACTAATGTGCGATGCAAGTGATTTTGCAATGGGAGCCGTTTTAGGACAAAGGATTGAAAAACGATTTCAACCTATATATTATGCTAGTAAGATGTTACAAGGAGCACAAACGAACTATACAACTACTGAAAAAGAACTCCTTGCTATTGTCTTTGCTTTTGACAAATTTCGATCATATCTCGTTCTAGCAAAAACGGTGGTCTATACCGACCATTCTGCTCTTAGATACCTATTTTCAAAACAAGATGCTAAACCAAGATTAATCTGTTGGATCTTACTCTTACAAGAGTTTGATATTGAAATCCGAGATAAAAGAGGAGCAGAAAATCTCGCCGCTGATCATCTTTCTCGTCTTGAAAATCCCGAATTAGAAGTTCTAAATGAATCAGCCATACAAGACAACTTTCCTGATGAATATCTATTGAAGATAGATTATAAAGAAATCCCATGGTTTGCAGACTATGCAAATTATTTAGTATGTGGATTCCTTGAAAAAGGATTATCGTACCAAAGACGAAAGAAATTCTTCAGTGATATAAAACACTATTTCTGGGAAGATCCACATCTGTTTAAAAGTTGTCCCGATGGAATAATACGCCGATGTGTATTTGGAGATGAAGCTAGTAAAATTTTAAACCATTGTCACACTGGACCAACAGGAGGGCATTATGGGCCTCAACTAACAGCAAGAAAAGTTTATGATGCTGGATTCTATTGGCCTACAATTTACAAAGACGCACACCTTCTTTGCAAATCCTGTGATGCTTGTCAAAGGGCCGGAATAATAAGTCAACGTGATGAAATGCCACAAAATGTCATCCAAGTATGTGAAGTATTTGACATTTGGGGTATTGACTTTATGGGTCCATTTCCAAAATCTCATAATAATCTATATATACTCGTAGCCATTGATTATGTATCTAAATGGGCGGAAGCACAAGCTCTCCCAACTAACGATGTACGAGTTGTAGTCAACTTTTTAAAACGTCTTTTTGCAAGGTTTGGAACACCGAAAGCTTTAATAAGTGATCGAGGTACTCATTTCTGTAATAATCAACTTGAGAAAGTTCTTAAAAGATATGGAGTAACTCATAAAATCTCCACCGCATATCATCCACAAACAAGTGGACAAGTTGAAAATACCAACCGAGCCTTAAAACGTATTCTAGAGAAAACCGTAGGATCAAATCCGAAGGAATGGTCCATTAAATTGGAGGATGCACTTTGGGCTTTTAGAACAGCCTACAAAACTCCAATTGGAATCACACCTTTTAGACTTGTTTATGGAAAAGCATGTCATCTTCCAGTAGAAATTGAACACAAAGCATTTTGGGCTTTGAAAACATGTAATCTTGATTTACATGAAGCTGGACGTCTACGATTAAGTCAACTAAACGAATTAGAAGAATTAAGACATGAAGCATACGAAAATTCGGTAATCTATAAGGAAAGAACGAAGAAATGGCATGATAAAAGAATCAGAAGTTCAAAAGAATTTAAAGAAGGAGACAGAGTTCTTCTTTTCAATTCAGGATTCAAGCTATTTCCTGGAAAATTGAAATCAAGATGGTCTGGACCATTCATAGTCAAAAGAGTTTTCCCATACGGAACGATAGAATTAATAAATTCAAATGGGATTGAATTTAAAGTTAATGGTCACAGAGTTAAACATTACATACATGGTCCGATGGAAGTTGACAATGAAGTTAATCATAATTTCACCACCCAAGAAAACCTTCAAAATGAAAACATAAATATGTTATCAACAACATATGAAAAATTAAAACTGGAATATAGGGAGGATTCAAATTTGAGTGATGAAGAAGAATTCCTATACAAACCTCCCATTCCAAGAAACGAAGAAAAATGTGAACAAGAAATTCAAATAGAAATGAAAGAACCAAGGAAAGAACACCCGAAAAAGGTTTACAAACCAACTCGACTTACTAAAGCAGGAGACCCGGGTGAATTTATCATTTCTTGCTTACTTAATGATGGTGTTGTATATAATGGACTCGCAGATTTAGGAGCGAGTGGAAATATTATGCCTCTTTCCTTATACAAAAGATTAGGCATGGGTAAATTAAAACCAACCAAAATAGGTGTTCAATCATTTGACCAAACCATTAAACACCCGGTTGGAATAGCAAATAATTTACTTGTTAACGTGGGAAGTTTGACCTTTGTTACAAACTTCATAGTGATTAATATGGAGGAAAACCTTGATATTCCTCTAATTCTAGGTCGCCCATTTTTAGCAACCACCGAGGCATTCATTGATGTAAGAGAAGGTAGAATAACACTTAGGAATGGTGATACATCGATCACCTTTGTGAACCGAAAGTTTAGATCTCCACAAACCAAAACTGTTAGACCAATAAAAATGCATAAGTGTGGGGAAGATGAAGAAACACTTAATGATGATCCAATCACAAAGAATGCCGTTGATGATACGAAATTAGATGAATCCATTTTTAACAGTTCAACGAAGAAACTTTATAAACGGATTCACGATGCTAAGATTAAAGGAAACTTTAAGTTATATAACTGATTAATATCTAATTTATCGTCAAAAGAAAAGGCAATGTTAGTTGAATTTGTGAAAGTTACGGAGAAAATCAACAAATGGATTGAAGTAAAAGTCAAAGATATACAAGTTGTTGATGATTCAATATCACAATTTCGATACCACAGCCAACTAAGTGTGGGGAGAATCAAAGGGGTTTATGTATTTCTGTTAGAGTTAGATTGTCTGTTTTCGTGTAGTTCTCGAAAATGGAACCCGAATGGTCTTTCCCTAGCAGACCCTAAAGAACTAGTTTTCTCCCCCCATTCTGAATTTTTATTTTTTATAGGTTTTTACAAAATGAAGACTGCCTGTGAACTAAACCATGGTCTAATGCTACACGCTTTGATCACTAAACGTAATAATGACATACTTCCGAGTGAATTAGTATCAGTAATCAGAGAAAGAATGGACGGAGTTAGAAAAGAATCCAGATGCGAAGATAATAAGTTACAATTTGGTAAAGGAAAATCAAAATCCGCAGCGAAAAGAAGAGCACGACACCTAGAAAGATGTCACAAATGCGGAAAATGGTCACATGGAGGTAAATGTTCAAATAATCAAACCTATTCAAACACCGAATTTGTAACTCTATGCAGAGACGGACCATTCGTATGTTTAGAAGAAAAGACACTGAATGCTTGAGGTTACGCCTATGTAGCCATGGAAAACCAATTAAACCGACTATCTTATGAATGGGATAGATCATATAACTAAGAAATCTATTTCACAGGTATGTCTGTACAGTTTTTATTTTTATTTTTATTTTTAACCTTTTGATAATAAACGCTAATTTGTTCGCTAAAAAGTATTAAATTGGTATTGAATAAAATTAGGTTTGGCGACCGAAATTATTGATATCATTCAAAAATTTATTACATCACTGCGAAATTTAACGTTTATTCTTAAGGTATAAAATCTTTAAACAATCAACCCAAAATATTTCAAAAATTCGTCATGAGTTAAATTAGGTTTTGGAACCGAAATTACTTTACCGAAAAGAGGGGCGCATATTTTTGATAATATTTGATTGATTAAAGTGGGATAAAAAGACAAAAAGATTTTTAATTTTATTTTTACCATGTTTTTAAAATTAATATTTAAATCTTAAATTAATATTGTAAACTTTGTAAAAACAATATATTTAAAATTGTAAATATTTGAAAAATTAATATAAGTTTGGTGTGAATTTATAATATGAATTTTTAAATTAAGTTTGGTGTGAATTTTTAATTATTAAAATATGAATTTTTAATTTTATGCATTTTAAATTTTAAAGTTTGGTGAGAATTTTTAATTTTTAAAATATAAATTTTAATTTTATGCATTTTAAATTATAAGTTTGGTGTGAATTTTTAATATTAATTTTGAATTTTATATTTAAGTTGTGTGAATTTAAAAACAAAAATTTACTTTATCTCATTAAGTTAAAAATATGATTTTTAAAATTCATCGTAAGTTGAAGACTACGTCTTTGAACCGAAATTGCTTTACCCAAGGGAGGGACGAGAACTTTTATTATCATTATTTTTAATCTTATTGAATTAAAGTATGCCAAAAACATTAAAAAACCAAAAATCTTAGCTTTTAAAACAATCGCTACAAAAAGACAAATTTTAAAATTTTGTCGAGGGACAGACTAGGACATCAATCCGAAACGACCTCGTCCTCAATAATAAGGAAAACAAAATTTTAAAAATTATTTACTTAATTGTTTTATAAGTTAAAGATTATATAAAAAAAAATATTCCAAACTCCGCGACTCACGAAAAAAACCCGAGAAAAAACCCCCAAAATCACAATTTTTAACCGTTAATCACCAAATCTTTTACTAAAATCATGTTGAGAAGGATGCTATCAAGGAATTACTCAAGAAAAACGGTAAATTTCTACACCTAAACACCATTTAATCCGAAATTTGTGTTCTTGAGCAATTTTTTCCCCAATTTGATTTTGATGCTTTTTAGTGTAATTAGGCTTAAATTGTTTATGTATTATGCTTGTATAACCTAGATTGATGCTGTTTAACATGGTTAGAAGCCTTAAACTTCAAATTTTGAGTAATCTAGGGTTTGTGTTCTTGAGCAAATTTGGGGCTTTTTGATATAAACAGGTTATGGCCAATTTTTGTCATGAATTGTTGCTAAATTAAGTAGTGTAACATGTCTAGGTAGTTAAATGATACAAACTTTGAGCCTAAACATGATTTTGAGAATTAAAGTGAACTTTTTCAAGTCTAAAATTCATGAACTTGATTTTTGAGAAATAATGCCATTTGAAACTTGTTTAATTGCTAGTAATGATGATTTTGACATGTTATTTGAATTGAATGCTTATGAACCTGACGAACATTTTCGTATATGCTTATTTGAAAAAGTGTAGATTTGATGAAAATATGAAAATGAGCTTAAGTTTGATATAAATTGATCATGTCATTGTAATTATTTTGATTGATGATTTTGCTGACACTAATGCATAGTTGGATGCACAAAAATTGTGTTTGATGTGTTTTGCAGACTGAAAGGGGTGAATCTTCATCCCAAGCTCGCAATGCTCCTGCTGAGAATGCGGAACAACAGGAGGTGGATAACTACTACAAGCAGGATATACCTCATCCAGTCATGACCTTTTCTGATATGCACTTGGAAGAGTTGCACCCGAACCTGAGATTTGACAGACTTTGGATAGATTATCCAAAATATCAAAGGGGTTTGCATACTCTTCATTCTAAGGTTGTTGAGATACCGAGGGGCATAGAATGGGGACCCTTAGAAGCTGTAGAATTGGCCGGGCCAATTAGGGAATTACTTGTACAGAGGTATGGTAATTCTACTTTTAATGACTGGGTACGTTTATTCACCATGCGTAGACCTGTATATAAAGTATGGTGTGAAGAATTGTTGTGTAGTATAGAGTTGAATGATCGGGTAGCTAGTTTAACCGATCGTTCTTTTATTAGACTTTTGTTAGGCGGTTCGATGCGCCACATGTCTTTACTGGACATGGCTCAGGCTTTACGTATATATACGCCTGAGGAGTTAGCATCTGCCGATTGTAGGGGGTTGATACTAAACGGTAGAAAGATAGATGAAAATTTTGATACACACGGTGTGTGGAGTCAAATGACAAGCCATCACCATTTCAAAGGGGGAAATTACTCTTATTTGGATATAGATAGAGCCGAATTAAGAGTGATTCATAGGTTTTTAGCTAATTCGATTACACAAAGGGGTAAGAACAAGGAAAAGGTAAATGAACAGGATTTGTTTTACCATATGTGTATTCGAGACCCACAAAGCGCTGTAAGTATACCGTATTGTGTGGGTTATTATTTATCAGCTATGGTTCGGGGGATGAGACCGCATAGCATAATAGGAGGTGGTATTTTTATTACTTTGATTGGTGAATATCTCGGTGTGGATATAAGTCGGGGGGGATTATTAGTAGAAGAACCAGAACCCCGCATACTATAGGTTTAAATGTATACCATGGTGCGAAAGTTTTGAAAAGGCGAAATAACGCCCCAGTACCATACCATGGTAGACATCTACAGGTTGAGAGAAACCAACAGCAAGGTAATGTAGGAGGGGGAAATGAGATGCAAGAAATGCAAAGGTTTATAGCTTCACAGGAGTACGAAAATGCTAGACAGAGAGCATTTGAAGATTGGCAAGTTCATCAGAACCAAATCATAGCTCATTGCCAACATATAGGTAGAAACTATATTCCTACACCGAAACCCATCTTCCCTCCCTGGTCTATAGAGATGCAACCACCTTATCCTACGTATAACCCTGCCGAAGCATTCTATAGCACCTATGGTTATGCCTGGAACTCCTATTGGTATCAATATCATCCATAGTATACTTAGTTTTATTTATTTTGTAATTTGTAATACGTTTAATACTTTTGTTAATATTGTAATAGTTTTTATAATTGTCTAACTTTTATTCTTAGATTTTAATAATTTTTGAATGTGGGGTAATATACCAAACTTCAAAAATATGTATATATGTTTGCAGTTTATCTTATGTACACAACAGGGTAAAACAACGCATTTTCAAAGACTGGCATTAAGTTCAGCAAAAGCTACTAATTTTGACGACAAGATGACAAATAAATGTGATGTAACAACAGACGAAATGAACAAATGCTATGCACCATTTATCATTCAGCAAACAAACGCCAATATATTTGGAAACTTTGGTAAAATTTAATCATTTCTACGCTAATCACCCTCAATAATTTAAATTGTACTGATTTCTTGCAAATGAGGGCATTGCAAGATCTTAAGTGTGGGAAGGGGTTAAATTCTTTCGGATTTTTAAAATTTTTATCTTTATACACTTGGTTACCATTAAAAATACTAGTAACGTAGTAGTTGTATTAGAATCTAGTGCTCTCTGATAATAAAGAACAGCCCTAGTCTTATATACTAACTACCCAATTCTAGTAAAAAATTTCAAAATTTTCAATTAAATGAACTCAAAATCATGTTTAAACATATTTATGAACGATAAAACTAGGTGTTAACACCGAAATTATTGTAACCTCGGAAAGGACATAAATTTAGAAACAAACCAAAATGTTGAAATTCATTTAAAATGGAATAGAGGACGATAAAAAGGAAAATAAAAGCCAAGTGTGGGAAAATTTACCAAGTTATCTTAAACATATGTCACATATATCTGTAACAAATAACTGAAAATACTTTTGCTTTGGACTAAACTAAACCATTTTACCCGATGAAAGAAAAGAAGAGATGGATCTACACGATGAATCAATTCCATCATTAAAAGGAAATAAAGTCTTCCGAAAAAGACACGCGCTTCTTGATTTAGGTCAAGAAGTTGTCGTCTAGACCAGCTGTAGGTTGACGAAAAATCTAGAAAAGTCATCTCTAAAATCAGCAGAAAATCCACGGACCTCAGCATCAAACAGGGTCGCCAAGTGGTCAGATTTATCCTAACCATGAGAAGGATTTATCTCGTACAATGGGGGGGCACCGTGCAAATTAGCTTGATAAGACTAATGAATCAGATCTCCAGAAAGGATAATCTCCTTAAAAGATCAAAAATCAGCTTTTAAGACTGATATTACTCAATCCTTGAGATTGACTTTAAAGAATGAGAATTACAAACTCATGGAATTCGATGATATCTAAACTCGAGCTTGAACGAGAAAATATTTTGATCAAATTAAAACCAATTTGTTTTCTGAAAACCCATTTTCAATGCGTTCATTACCATTGAACGTAAAATCCTAAGAATTCACCTGGAATTCATTAGGTCACCTGAACTAAATCGGGTGTCAACCGTAAGAACGGTGGTTGCATAGTGGTCAAAGACAGGACCTTGTGCCAGACCGAAAAATTATAAGGGTGAGCTTTACTATTGCTCCTACCAAGGATAGTAATTGCGTCCGACACGTTATAGACCATAATTAAAAGCATGTCAGGGGACATTGCCTTAACAGTTGCTTGTTCAACGCTTTCCTTTACAACCGGGCGGTAGTTTACCGAAAGGTAATATACGGGACAAGTAAACTGGAAGTGTTGCTTTCCAAATACAAGGTTGGCAAGTGGGTGACACAAAACCGCAATTTTGAGCTAAAATTTTCAAATCTGAAACCCACCAAACCCACAAAAATATTTTGCAAACACCGGTAAAGGGTTATTCCAGAAAACTTATCTAGGGTAAAAACTAGATTTAATTTTCAAAAGATCAAATGTTTTCATAAAGATCCAATTTCCTTAATGGATCTAAATTTTTATAGTCATGTGGGACTGTAACCATATCGTTACTACCATTGTTTATATCACCGTATAGAAATCACTGATGTACAAAGTGTGAAGAATAAAGAAGTGATTCTAGTATTTCAAGACGATATTGCTTGAGGACAAGCAACGCTTAAGTGTGGGAATATTTGATAATGCTAAAAACGAACATATATTTCATAGCATTATTCCTCAAGAAAGACAAGCTTTTAGTTGAAATTGTTTTATTTACAAGTGATATTCGTTTAAATAATAAAAGGTGAAGACAAAAGACAGATTCGACGAATTGAAGACGCAAACGACCAAAAAGCTCAAAAGTACAAAAGACAATCAAAGAGGTTCCAATTATTGATAAGAAACGTCTCGAAATTACAAGAGTACAAGATTCAAAACGCAAAGTACAAGATATTAAATTGTACGCAAGGACGTTCGAAAATCCGGAACCGGGACATGAGTCAACTCTCAACACTCGACGCAATGGACTAAAAATTACAAGTCAACTATGCACATAAATATAATATAATATATAAATAATTCTTAAAAATTATATATATATATTATATTAATATTTAAAACCGTCGGCAAGAAAGACTCCAAAAGGGACTGAGCTGTAATTTTAAACTCCGCGACTCGCGGAGTTTGAAGGCAAAAATGCCGCGAGTCGCGGAGCCCCAAAAGTCGAAAATCCCTATAAAAGCAAACGAATTCTGATCGCAAAAATCACCAAAAATCCATCCATCTCTCTATCTACATCGTATATATTTATATTTATATTTTAATTTTAATTTTAATTTTAATTTTAATCCTAATAATAAGGGTATGTTAGCGAATGTTGTAAGGGTGTAAGTCGAAATTCTGTCCGTGTAACGCTACGCTATTTTTAATCATTGTAAGTTATGTTCAACCTTTTTACATTAATGTCTCGTAGCTAAGTTATTATTATGCTTATTTAATCCGAAGTAATCATGATGTTGGGCTAATTACTAAAATTGGGTAATTGGGCTTTGTACCATAATTGGGGTTTGGACAAAAGAACGACACTTGTGGAAATTAGACTATGGGCTATTAATGGGTTTTATATTAACTAAACAATACCTTGTTAATTTAAAATACAAACTTATAATTCGACGTATTTATATATAACCACATACGCTTGACTGGGTACGGTGGGCGGGATATCTATAAATACCAATAATTATTCATTTTACCGGATACGGAACTGGATTAATAGTTAATAGACTTGTTGAAACAGGGGTGAATTACATTCAAGGGTAATTGGTGTAATTGTTAACAAAGTAGTAAAACCTTGGTTTACACGCAGTCGATAACCTGGTGTATTCATTAAACAAAGTATTAAAACCTTGTTACAATTCGAATCCCCAATTAGTTGGAATATTTGACTTCGGGAATAAGAATAATTTGACGAAGGCTTTCGCTCTTTATATTTATGACTGATGGACTATTATGGACAAATCCGTATGGACATATTAAATAATCCAGGACAAAGAACAATTAACCCATGGGCATAAAACTAAAATCAACACGTCAAACATCATGATTACGGAAGTTTAAATAAGCATAATTCTTTTATTTCATATTTAATTTCCTTTATTTTATATTTAATTGCACTTCTAATTATCGCATTTTTATTGTTATTGTATTGCACTTTTACTTATCGTACTTTTTAATTATCGCAAGTTTATTTTATCGCACTTTTATTATTCGCAATTTCATTATCGTTATTTACTTTATGCTTTAATTTAAAGTCTTGTATTTATTTGGTTTTAACTGCGACTAAAGTTTTAAAATCGACAAACCGGTCATTAAACGGTAAAAAACCCCCCTTTATAATAATAATATTACTTATATATATATATATTTGTATTTTTATAAAAGTAAACTAATATAGCGTTAAGCTTTGTTTAAAAAGATTCCCTGTGGAACGAACCGGACTTACTAAAAACTACACTACTGTACGATTAGGTACACTGCCTATAAGTGTTGTAGCAAGGTTTAAGTATATCCATTCTATAAATAAATAAATATCTTGTGTAAAATTGTATCGTATTAAATAGTATTTCCTGCTAAAATTTAATAGTATTTTATACCCCTTAGCTTTGACATCACCAAGATCTCAACGTAGAGATAGAACGTATGATCAGACATTGCCTAACAGACAATAGTATATAGTATTATATTGATAGTAATGGTTCACTATAGAATTTCCATATTCGGAAGGTTACTATTTATGGAAAGTTTCCACTTATAGTAATTTTTTCAATTTTAGAAAGTTCGGGTTAATCTTTAGCAAGACGTTGTACAACTTTACTCAAACTTCATTGCTATCAAATAAGTCAGGAATGACCAGATGTAACCGAGGGCCCGGGATTCTTGACCAGAATCTAAGTTATGGCATTCGAGATCCACAAGCTTACCCATAAATGGCAACCTAGACATCATTCACTTACGACCATGAGTAGCGATAAAGTTCACATGAATTGTACATTATCTTTGATTAACCTTCACTTTAGGTGTATACACACAATGTATTATTAATGTACTTAATAATTATATATGTGATAATATAACCTAAGTATTATTTAATATTTAGTTATTATACCTTAGTATGTCTTATATATATTAAATATAATTACCTTTAAATAAATACCTAAATTACTTCAAAAATAATAGTGTTTTATTAATCGAACATTATCCAAAAATGTCTAAATAATTAATTAAATATGTAAAAATTATATACATAATTTTTATAGTCTTAGTTAATCATATATATTAGTAGAAAAATTTAAGAAAACATTTTTATTATATTTTTATATTTATTTTTGTTTTTACCCTTAGTTTATTCACAAAATAAGTTTAATTCTACATAATTACTAAATAAACCCAAAAAATTATTTTTATAATTTTTATAAGTTTCTATCAGTCTAATAACCTGTAGAAAAAATATTTAAAAAAATATTTTTTATTATTTATTATTTATTCTTAATTTACCTTCGAATTACATAATAATAGAGTTTAATTATATAATAATTACCAATTCAGCCCGAGTAATTATTTTTATAATTTTTTTAGATCTATATAAGTTTTATAAACTCATAAAAAAATTATATATATTTTATTTTTGGTTAAAATTATTTATTACGAATTTTACATTGTTTTTACGTTTAAACACTACATAATTCGTATTTAATTATAAATAATATTTCATAAATTATCAAAATTATTTTTATACATCATAATACTTATAATACTAATTATAACATATAAACATAATTAATTTCAAATTTTACAAATAATATACAATAAATATAAATATAATCGACAATATTAAAAATAATAATAATAAAAATAGAAAGTACCTCAAATTTTCTTCAATGTTTTGAGAGAACAACTTAAGTTTTAGTTTTTGGCAAGAAAATATGAATGAGGAGCCATGTATTTATAGGTAAAAATGGTTGGTGAAAAGAAAAAAATAATAATAAAATAACGGTGCCAATTTTGACAAAATAATAAAAACATGTTAAAAATGTTTTTAATAAGTTTTTTGTTTTTGAAAATATTTAGTCAAAATTCATAGGCTCATTATTTAATTTATAAAAAAAAATCTTATTTCTTTTTTTTTATAAGCTAAAAATATGAATAATGATTAAAATAACTTATCATTTAATTAATAATTATGTTACATATAGTTTTATATATAATACACATTAATATTAATATTAACTAAAGTTATTTTATATAATTAGTATAAACTTTAGTTAACAAAATGTGTCGACAAAAAAAAAAATTTAATCAACGTCGAATTTAATCATATATTAAGTATGGATAACAACCCTAGGGGCAAATTAGTCAATTCAAGTATGGAAATATGAGGGTTGTTATAGTACCTACCCGTTAAAGAAATTTCGTCCCGAAATTTGACAGAGATCGTCATGGTTGATAATAAGTATGTTTTCATGACGGATATGAGTTGGAAAATAGTGTTTTATCACTATTGAGTAATAAAACAATTCGATTACGTGAAGAGTATGAGTGAAGCTATCGTAAAAAAAATGAAATGAGGAAAATAAAGATTTGTTTTAACTCTTGACATAATTAAAGTTGATTTTCGGAATTCAAGGGATTTAAAGAAAATCTTTATAATCTGTATAAGATTTGATTCTCCGGTAATTAAGGAAATTAAAATTGCCTTGATTGTTGTGTCTGGAATTTTGCTATAAATTAGCTTTTTCTGTTTCATTATCTTCACCACTTCTGTACTTTCTTTCTCGATTCATACTTCCAAAGATTGTGAAAATGCTTCATCCAGTTCTTAACCTGGATATTTTTCTGACTATCGTTTCTGTCATTCTTCTTTTTCATTTACCCTAGAGGAATCTATTTACTTCTACAATTACCTTGAGGTTATAGTGTTTTTAATTCTCCCGTGTCTTTATGTTGCTATATGCACTGATATACACGGTTTGTAATTTTCATGTTGTTATCGGGCTTTATATTTTTCCTTATACGTCGGAGCTCTATGCTCTTGTTTTTCCTTCCCGACTTCAAGTCAAGCGAATAATGGTCCAGAATTCGTAGGAATGGAGTTTCGAATGATCATAATATACAAAGCAGAAGGAAAGGTAATAGCACAATTTGATTTGTCAAATTACCTGAATTACTAAGGATAGAACTATCAAGAATATATGTTCTTGATATGTTCAGAGGTTAAGTAGAATGTAAAAGTCATTTAACATGGCAAATGATGATTATAAAGTCTATGAATCATCATCTTCCATTAAAAATTTAGCATGACTTACTATAATATAATCACGTTGGCCTGACGTCATTATATTATACTAACTCATGCTTCAATTCCCAACACTACTTCAAATCATTCAAAATTTAAACTTGTATGTTACAGAAATATAGAAACTAAAATAGTTTCCTTTATTATGTAACACAGATAGTGGAAGTGATAAATAATTTTGGACAAGAATAGTTATGAATATATCTTCAGAAATATGGAGGATATTTATAACGAAAGATACGATGATATCTTAGAATTTTCTAAGATCAAATGATAACGAGGAAAATTCTTCTGTAAGGATTTAGAATGCGTAAGGAGATCTTTTGTGATTTTCATCAGAAATCGAATCATCTAGATTCTTTGATTACAGGTTTAGTCCTTGTGATTTGTCCACAGTCTCCTTCATGGTTTTCTCAATCCGTTTTTCAGCACCAAATTTTCTATCCAGCGTTCCCAATGCCTCATTCTTTATCATCAAACTCCTGGCCATTTAGGCCATCTACAATTTTGCTGTTTCCTCTGCATTTAATGCAGCCATATTTGAATCGTCGGTTATCAATCTGAGATGGTTTCAAGAAATTTCGTTTTTAGATGATTGAACGCTGATTGTGATCGTCAAGATTCAAAGGATGTTTTCAAAAATTTTGAATTTGAAGTATTTAAGCGTAAGATGCATCCATCAATGGATCTAACAGTTGACGAAGAAATGTTTGTGATTTTCAAAAGTAAGGAATGGTAAGTTCGGTGGTTTGATGTGATAATTCATCATAGAATACGAATAAATATAATTCATGAATGTAGTGATCTTTAAGAAGATAACACTTGCTAAAGCTTTACTTAAATTCCGATATGTCAAAATCAGAATATGTATTTGAATTTGTATGAAAATGGTTGTTCTTTAGTGAACGGATACATATGTGGATGTAAGTAGTATAGTTAATGACTGTTGAATCAGAATTGAAGAATGTACGGTGTAACATATTAATGTGAGATATAAATATTTCTCGGGTATTACCTACCCGTTAAAATATTTTAACCGTCAACAGTTTGTACAACAGAATATTTAATTACAATCTTTATGAAAATATACGTACATATATATTTTCTTTCAGATGTAATCATGGATTTAATGAGTTAATATAATATTAAACTCATTTGATTTACGGTTGAAATGAGAATTAATAATCTCCAAAACCTTAGAGATTTCATAATTGTCGCGAAATATTTCGCTAATGAAGTTATGAATCAATACTTCATCGTTCATTATTATTGATATATCTCGGTATATGATGTTGGTGCTCGTGGATTTCTTGTGAAATTCACAAGGCACGAATAATGTTTTCTAGAAAGTTTTGAGTACATCGAAAATGGAAGTGTAAAATCAAACATGTATTTGAATAATACACTTGATTTATTATGAAAATGGAGTTTAGTGTGCTGAAGCAGTGATTAACGATTTTTAAGTCATTAACGAAGGATGTACATCATAGCATATTAGTGATATGAATTAACCGAGTAGTATTTACTAGTTAAGATTTACACGTAATAGCTTAGTACGGAAAGATTTATTATTGTTCCAAACCATATATATATAAAGTATACATATATAATTCTTCAGGAAGAATGAGTCAATACATCTTAACTCATTATTACTAATATTCCTTGGTATCTATGGGGCGTATGATGTTAATGTTTGAGGTATTGAGTGTGATGTTGAGGCGTGGAATGCAGATGTTGCTGTTGGTGAAGCTGATGCTGTTGGCGGTGATGCTGATGGTACTGGTGGTGCTGCTGCTGGTGCTCGTAGGTTTTGCACCATATTTTCCAAAGCTACTACTCGATCGCGAAGCTCGTTGACTTCTTCTATTATTCCGGGATGATTGGCAGTTCGGATAAGGGGATGAATAAGATCTAAAATTCTAGATATTATATATTCGTGACGGGATATCCTGGAAATGAGGGTGAAAATAGTGTTCCGAACGGGTTCGCCGGTAAGTGCTTCAGGTTCTTCGCCAATAGGGCAATGTGGTGGGTGAAAAGGATCACCTTCTTCACTTCTCCATTGATTAAGTAGACTACGAACCCACTCCCAATTCATCCAGAAAAGGTGATGACTAATTGGTTGGTTCATTCCGGTTACGCTGCCATTAGAGCTTAAGGAGTTCGAGGAATCAAGTGAGAAATCCATATTAACTGATTGGAATAAGGATTTTTGTTATAAGATGAGTGTTGAATATTGAATGATATATTTGTCTTCTTGATATACGTATATATAGCAAAAAGATTTCCGTAATTTACGGAGGAAATTTAGAAAAAGTGTTAGACAAAGTCTATTAAGATAGATATGATAAGATATAATAAGATATGATGTATCTATACTCCAATAATAGCAGTATGACGTGTCGAGATCATAAAATGATAAGTATGTAATCTGATAATCTTTCGATTAAAGACTTTCAATTCGTAATGGCCTATTCAGGTCTAGGGGCTTGAGCTGTAATCTGATAATCTTTCGATTAAAGACTTTCAATTCGTAATGGCCTATTCAGGTCTAGGGGCTTGAGCTATAGGATCCTTTAAATCGATAATCCAAACCCTTCTATTCTAGAGTTTCGTAGACGCCATCCGTCAAGAAAATTCAATGATAAAAAATAACGAGAAATCAAAGATTTAAAAGTAATGAATATGAGTAGTGATGACATTATAATGTATTTGAGATTCTCGATAACTCAATGACATTTTCCGGTTCACAAACCGATGCATAAAGGCATAAAGCGAGGTACGTGATATAACAAGGAGGTTATATACGTTTAAGTATGAATAGTAATAAATATAGGAGTTTCAAAAATCATGAATAACATTTCATGTAATACATATGTAATACACAAAACTATGATAGATGACATAGGAATGTCGAGCACGGTGTCGCATTTAAATGTGGTGGCGGAATTGAATAGTACTTAGGAAAGTGAGCAGAGTTCTTAGGTTGGCTCGGCATTCTAAGATAAGTAAAGTTTCTAAAGTATAGTGTAGCATTTAACAGTTTAAGGCAACAATTAAAGGCACTATAGTCAAGGAAAGTTGTAGTCCTACATTGCTAAGGTACCTAATTGTATAAGGCATACATAAAATGCAATCCTGGTTCTCTACAACAGCCTGCTCTGATACCAATCTGTCATACCCCCAAATAGGGCCTAGGGTATTTGTGACTAATTATATCAAATCACAGTTGTACAAACGAGAACGACTCTAAATGAGACGTTTTATTTATTAAATAAACAGCGAAAGCATTATTCAAAGTTTTACATCATAAGAGTACAGTAAATGGGAAATGTCTAAATAAAATGATAAATATGAATGATGGATTCCATGTAAGCAGCAAAGCATACATCAATCATCTAGTAGCAAGTAGCAGCTAGCTCAATCATTACCTGAGACAAAACATGCTTAAAGTGTCAACCAAAAAGGTTGAGTGTAATTCATAGATTTATAAATAATATCCAAAGTTTTAGACCACAAGATTTAGTTTAAAGTTGATCAATATAGATATATCAATCTAAAAGTGTTGCTGTAGTTTGTAATATCACGACTAAACAATTTACCCTATGACACCTTGTACTGTCAGTGTCGTGGAATCATTATTATGTAACCAAAGACCAACGGTCGAATGGTTAGAGACGTTACTCTCAATAGGCCTACTCACAATAATTAATTTTGCATTTAAACGTAGCAATTAGTGATATTACGGTAGGAATTTAGCATGAATCAAAGCATGACAGCATAGTTAACAATTTAGTACTTGTGTCTAAGCATAAAACAGTTATAAAGTAAGCATGTGTCTCACCCCAAAAGTTGTAAAAAAGTTATGAAATAGTAAAAAGTGGGGTTATGAAGTTCACCTTAGTAGCACAAAAGAGTATTCCACGAAAGAATTGAACGGAAGGACGTGACCAAGATCTCAACCTAGAGATAGAACGTATGATCAGACATTGCCTAACAGACAATAGTATATAGTACTATATTGATAGTAATGGTTCACTATAGAATTTCCATTTTCGGAAGGTTATTATTTATGGAAAGTTTCCACTTATAGTAATTTTTTCAATTTTAGAAAGTTCGGGTTAATCTTTAGCAAGACGTTGTACAACTTTACTCAAACTTCGTTGCTGTCAAATAAGTCAGGAATGACCAGATGTAACCGGGGGCCCAGGATTCTTGACCAGAATCTAAGTCATGGCATTCGAGATCCATAAGATTACCCATAAATTGTAACATCCCGCGTTTTTCCGTTAAATTTAATTTTAACACCGTCTTTTTTTTTAAAACATAATCTTTCGTATTTAAATTAATAGTTTCCGTGAGTAACGTTCATTATATTCCCGCTATTTAATTTTGACATCACCCGTTTACTCGAGCGTTTTAAAAATATTCGTTTGGTTAAATCCCGCACCCGCTTCTAAACTCGAGGGACTAAAATTGACACGGGGCAGACTAGTTGACTAGGTCAACTAGTCCACCCCAATCACCACCATTAAATCACCTCCATCTCTCTCTCTTTCTCTCTAGCAAGAACACACACACAAACACCCAATTCAAACATTCATCATCTAAATTCGGATCGGGAAGCAAACTTCAAAACAAATTACATATTCGTGATTCTCTCTTCATCCTCTACATTTTGATACCAATTTCATCAAGTTTGGGTAACATTTCTAAAACACTAAATTTCTCTAAATTCGTTTTATATACTTGAAATTGTGTTAGTTAGTGTCTATGGCTCGTGTGTAACATGAATATATGTTTTGTTTGCTCGATTTGTGGTTTGGAGTAACTAGTTTGAGTTTTTGAAATGGGTTTACTTAATTCTTGATTTTGAAAGAGTAAATGTTGTTAGATTGTTAAAGTGCATGTTTTAAAAGTGTTACTAACATCATTAGCTTCATGTTGATGTATAGGTTGATTAAGGAAACTCCAAAAACATGATTATTGATTTTGAGATGTTTGACTAGGGTTTGATAGTTCTTGACATGAATTTTTGGATGCTTGAATGCCATGAAATGTTAATTGTTAGTGTTTAGTAGTAATGTATGCTTCATTACCTTCAAAACGGCATATCACATGTGTGAATTGGATTCCCGAAACTTAAAATGCATTTGATGAACTTGAAACTTTGAAAATGGATTCTTAATGATCACTTGACGGAAAATCGGTTATTGAAATTGATGTTTTCGTTTGATGAAACGTGTTTAGTTGTTTTCATTGTCAAATTACCTTTCCAACGATATATAGTATGCATTTTGGATGTTTTCGGTTCATAAAATATGTTAATTTGAGTTTTGGTTCGTGACTTGGACCATTTTTCTGCAAACTGCATGTTTCCCAGGTATTGCGCGCCGCGCATATACCCGCGCGCCGCGCAAAACAGAAATCCCAGATATTTGCCCCCTTTAGTTGAGTTCTGACCCGGATTTACACTAGGGTGCGCGCCGCGCAACCCATAGCGCGCCGCGCATCTGCCCAGCTCATTTTGTCTTTGTTTTTCATGTCGCAAAAATGTTTCCCGCTTAACCGTAACTCCGATTAACATGAAACTTGGCCATTCTGCTCATAAATGATTTCTCGTCTTGGGAAAATTGTCGGATACCCGACCCGACCCCGTTGACTTTGACTTTGACCAAGTTTGACTTTTAGTCAAACTTAACCAAACTTTTATGCAATCGTTCTAACATGCTTTTTATACGTGATTCTTGTATGAAACTTGACAAATTGATTCACATGCTATATTTAATCGAGTCGTAACGAGCCATAGGACTAATTGAACACATTTCGCCCGACCTTGTGTCGTAACCGGTTAATTGATATAACTTACTTGTTTAGGTCAAGGCTAAGCAACTTTCATGCACACGTTTACTTTGCGAAGTACTTTTATACTCGTGCACTCGAGGTGAGATCATAGTCCCACCTTTTCAACAACTTTTTTTTTATACTTTTAAATTGTGGGCTGAGGAACATATACTTTGTTACATCTTATACTACTTACTTTTATGTTTTGAACACAAGTCCGATGAAACAAACATTCTACAGCGAGTTTAGAACAAAAATCCTCAATTCGATTATCATTAGTTACACTTGCCGGGTGTAAGCGAGAACTTATGTTGTATGGATCCATATGGGTTTGACAAACCCTCATTCAAACGGTTCGCTACCGTTTACGAATGGAATATATTTTCGTGAAACAGTGTATGTTCTAACACTAAGTGATGGGGTTCTATGGAAGGAAATGTTAAGCATTGATAATTGGGTGCTCGCGAACCAACTTTTGGAATGCAACTTTTGGATGATCAATTTATGGAAATACTAAATCTTGTGGTTCAAAATATAACATTTACTAATACACCTATGATTTCACCAACGTTTTTGCGTTGACAGTTTTCTATATGTTTCTCAGGTTCATACATGGCTATTTGATACATGCTTCCGCGTACATTCATACTTGTTTGGGGTCAAGCATACATGCATACACTCTGATTTCTTGCTTGGAGTCAAGCATACATACATGCATACGCTAGTGATAGCACCTTTGGATTCAAACATATTGTTTACATACTTACGCTATTTATAGCAACTGTGATTTTAAACTAATTATGTCGCAAGATATTTCATTTGTACTTTACTACTTTTGTAAACTTAAACTTGTTGTCGATCCGTTTGGTGAACTAAACTTTGCAAGTCATGCACGTTTCAAATGAATGCGACATAATTTTGGTCAAACGAGTCTCATATAGGGACTACGACCACGCAACGGGACCTAAGTTAACGGCGCCGTCAATAACGGTTTTGGTCGGGTCGCTACAAGTGGTATCAGAGCGTTGGTTGTAGGGAACTAGGACGTGCATTAGTGTGTCTAACAGAGTCGTTAGGACGCATTAGTGAGTCTAGACTACAACCGGATAGTTAGCCATTGCATTTTGACATACATTTGCTATAGATAGCACTTACTTGACTACCTGTGCATTATACTTGAATCATTCTTAGGAAGAATTTTTAATGGTACCCAACCTTCATCATACGAGCTCGTATTCTGCCACCTTGGTTCGGGAACTCTGTCTCCCGGATTGTTATTTGCCACCGTTTCAACTTACTATCGGTTTCCCACTGGTGTTTCTTACTATCTACTTTTTGGTGTTACTACCATCACTACTCTAGGTGAGTATCGTCATCAACATTTATCACTACGGTTGCGTGCTACTCGTTATCATGACTCGTTACTCTTTTCATACCTAAATACAATATTGTCTGACTCGAACCACATTGACGTAAACAATCATTTATACACTTCCCTCGGGGAATGCTTCTTTATAGTTGCACTAATTCTTTCGATTCAATACGAGTCACGTTAGAGACGTCGTTACACTTTGTTTATTTTAAACTTCACGATTACACGAACTTGAATCTATAGAGTGATGTGGGAATGGAGGTATGAGTTAGCGTAATATAACGACACTCGATCAACGTGGTTATATTACGGTAAGACATACCAAAGTTCTAGTGACGCGTGATGGTGGTTAGACTCGATCAACCTAAACACCACCATGTGCCATGTACATGACTTCACCTTTTCAGGTTTGGACATCCGAAAACTCCGAGAATATTTATAACAACCATACCGGGGACACACCTTCAATTATTGTCAAATTATATTTATGCTTCCGAATGAATTACCGATTCCATTCGACTTCAACCGTATGTCACACGGGTATACTAGCTCGTCCTCGCGCAGTCTTATTGACTAACTACAATTTACTCGTTATGCTCACATCGGGGCGGAAACTTCTCTTGCATCACCCTCGTACTTCCGGTTCAGGAGGTCCTTATTCTAAATTCTCAATGGAGAGCGACTCTTCACGTCATACAAGTATTCGCCGCGAGGGTGGATAGTCCTAACAATCGTTTTCAAAACCCGATAAGAACTTGCCCCGACGAACGTTTTTGGAAACTGATAAATCTTTCGCGACGCGAATTTTCTTGAGAAACTTGTCCTAACAAACTTGTTCAAATATACCTTACGGAATGTACTCCGTTTCGGACCGAGATCCTCGTTTCACTTCTAGATTTTGGAGTGCCTCACAAAAAGTCTCGGGACCACGTTTAGACATGAGTACCGCACATCAACCACAACCCGACGGACCGAGCAAACATACGATTCAAACCTTGGAAACCGTAATACGAATTTGTGTGATCAACTTCAAATTTACTTGAGAAAAGTTTTTGCCTTTAACCAAATTCTCTTACAACGATGGTTATCATTCAAGTCTTAACGTCACACTTTTCGAGGACCCGTATAGCCGTAATCGTCGTTTTCTTAAATTTGTTGAACCGAAGTAGGTGACAAGCGAACCACCGGACCCGAAATCATTCATGAAACAACCGGAAAATTTTTCAATTCCAAGAAAGGCTCAAGGCGGATCGTAGTCGCCAAAAGAACTATGCCGATGTTAGACGTGAACCTCTCGAATTCCAAGTGGGAAACCGCGTCACGTTAAGAGTCGCACCTTGGAAAGGTGCAATCCGTTTCGGGAAACGTAGGAAGCTAAATCCGCTATATTTCGATCCTTTAAATTCTTAGGGTGTTTTGGACCCGTCGCTAGCCGTTTAGATTTTTCCGACTCATTTTGGGTCTCCGTTTATCCTACATTCGATGTATCAACTTAAAGACGTGTTTTGCGAAACAAGAACTTGTCATTCCTTTTCGATAAGCTTACTATCGACAATAAACTTCATTCCTAGGAGGACCGGTTGAAACCATGAATCGTGAACCCAAACTCTAAGACGACGTTAAACCCCGACCGTCAAAGTTCGTTGAAATACCCTAGAACGTACTTCTCCCTCATTCGTAGAATTGGCAACACAAGATCTCGAGGAAGATTCAACAACTACTACTTCCAACTAAATTTCGGGACGAAATTTCTTTTGAGGCGTGGATAATGTAACATCCCGCGTTTTTCCGTTAAATTTAATTTTAACACCGTCTTTTTTTTTAAAACATAATCTTTCGTATTTAAATTAATAGTTTCCGTGAGTAACGTTCATTATATTCCCGCTATTTAATTTTGACATCACCCGTTTACTCGAGCGTTTTAAAAATATTCGTTTGGTTAAATCCCGCACCCGCTTCTAAACTCGAGGGACTAAAATTGACACGGGGCAAACTAGTTGACTAGGTCAACTAGTCCACCCCAATCACCACCATTAAATCACCTCCATCTCTCTCTCTTTCTCTCTAGCAAGAACACACAAACAAACACCCAATTCAAACATTCATCATCTAAATTCGGATCGGGAAGCAAACTTCAAAACAAATTACATATTCGTGATTCTCTCTTCATCCTCTACATTTTGATACCAATTTCATCAAGTTTGGGTAACATTTCTAAAACACTAAATTTCTCTAAATTCGTTTTATATACTTGAAATTGTGTTAGTTAGTGTCTATGGCTCGTGTGTAACATGAATATATGTTTTGTTTGCTCGATTTGTGGTTTGGAGTAACTAGTTTGAGTTTTTGAAATGGGTTTACTTAATTCTTGATTTTGAAAGAGTAAATGTTGTTAGATTGTTAAAGTGCATGTTTTAAAAGTGTTACTAACATCATTAGCTTCATGTTGATGTATAGGTTGATTAAGGAAACTCCAAAAACATGATTATTGATTTTGAGATGTTTGACTAGGGTTTGATAGTTCTTGACATGAATTTTTGGATGCTTGAATGCCATGAAATGTTAATTATTAGTGTTTAGTAGTAATGTATGCTTCATTACCTTCAAAACGGCATATCACATGTGTGAATTGGATTCCCGAAACTTAAAATGCATTTGATGAACTTAAAACTTTGAAAATGGATTCTTAATGATCACTTGACGGAAAATCGGTTATTGAAATTGATGTTTTCGTTTGATGAAACGTGTTTAGTTGTTTTCATTGTCAAATTACCTTTCCAACGATATATAGTATGCATTTTGGATGTTTTCGGTTCATAAAATATGTTAATTTGAGTTTTGGTTCGTGACTTGGACCATTTTTCTGCAAACTGCATGTTTCCCAGGTATTGCGCGCCGCGCATATACCCGCGCGCCGCGCAAAACAGAAATCCCAGATATTTGCCCCCTTTAGTTGAGTTCTGACCCGGATTTACACTAGGGTGCGCGCCGCGCAACCCATAGCGCGCCGCGCATCTGCCCAGCTCATTTTGTCTTTGTTTTTCATGTCGCAAAAATGTTTCCCGCTTAACCGTAACTCCGATTAACATGAAACTTGGCCATTCTGCTCATAAATGATTTCTCGTCTTGGGAAAATTGTCGGATACCCGACCCGACCCCGTTGACTTTGACTTTGACCAAGTTTGACTTTTAGTCAAACTTAACCAAACTTTTATGCAATCGTTCTAACATGCTTTTTATACGTGATTCTTGTATGAAACTTGACAAATTGATTCACATGCTATATTTAATCGAGTCGTAACGAGCCATAGGACTAATTGAACACATTTCGCCCGACCTTGTGTCGTAACCGGTTAATTGATATAACTTACTTGTTTAGGTCAAGGCTAAGCAACTTTCATGCACACGTTTACTTTGCGAAGTACTTTTATACTCGTGCACTCGAGGTGAGATCATAGTCCCACCTTTTCAACAACTTTTTTTTTATACTTTTAAATTGTGGGCTGAGGAACATATACTTTGTTACATCTTATACTACTTACTTTTATGTTTTGAACACAAGTCCGATGAAACAAACATTCTACAGCGAGTTTAGAACAAAAATCCTCAATTCGATTATCATTAGTTACACTTGCCGGGTGTAAGCGAGAACTTATGTTGTATGGATCCATATGGGTTTGACAAACCCTCATTCAAACGGTTCGCTACCGTTTACGAATGGAATATATTTTCGTGAAACAGTGTATGTTCTAACACTAAGTGATGGGGTTCTATGGAAGGAAATGTTAAGCATTGATAATTGGGTGCTCGCGAACCAACTTTTGGAATGCAACTTTTGGATGATCAATTTATGGAAATACTAAATCTTGTGGTTCAAAATATAACATTTACTAATACACCTATGATTTCACCAACGTTTTTGCGTTGACAGTTTTCTATATGTTTCTCAGGTTCATACATGGCTATTTGATACATGCTTCCGCGTACATTCATACTTGTTTGGGGTCAAGCATACATGCATACACTCTGATTTCTTGCTTGGAGTCAAGCATACATACATGCATACGCTAGTGATAGCACCTTTGGATTCAAACATATTGTTTACATACTTACGCTATTTATAGCAACTGTGATTTTAAACTAATTATGTCGCAAGATATTTCATTTGTACTTTACTACTTTTGTAAACTTAAACTTGTTGTCGATCCGTTTGGTGAACTAAACTTTGCAAGTCATGCACGTTTCAAATGAATGCGACATAATTTTGGTCAAACGAGTCTCATATAGGGACTACGACCACGCAACGGGACCTAAGTTAACGGCGCCGTCAATAACGGTTTTGGTCGGGTCGCTACATAAATGGAAACCTAGACATCATTCACTTACGACCGTGAGTAGCGATGAAGTTCACATGAATTGTACATTATCTTTGATTAACCTTCACTTTAGGTGTATACACACAATGAATTATTAATGTACTTAATAATTATATATGTGAAAATATAACCTAAGTATTATTTAATATTTAGTTATTATACCTTATTATGTCTTATATATATATTAAATATAATTACCTTTAAATAAATACCTAAATTACTTCAAAAATAATAGTGTTTTATTAATCGAACATTATCCAAAAATGTCTAAATAATTAAATAAATATGTAAAAATTATATACATAATTTTTATAGTCTTAGTTAATCATATATATTAGTAGAAAAATTTAAGAAAACGTTTTTATTATATTTTTATATTTATTTTTGTTTTTACCCTTAATTTATTCACAAAACAAGTTTAATTCTACATAATTACTAAATAAACCCAAACAATTATTTTTATAATTTTTATAAGTTTCTATCAGTCTAATAACCTGTAGAAAAAATATTTAAAAAAATATTTTTTATTATTTAATATTTATTCTTAATTTACCTTCAAATTACATAATAATAGAGTTTAATTATATAATAATTACCAATTCGACCCAAGTAATTATTTTTATAATTTTTTCAGATCTATATAAGTTTTATAAACTCATAAAAAAATTATATATATTTTATTTTTGGATAAAAGTATTTATTACGAATTTTACATTGTTTTTACGTTTAAACACTACATAATTCGTATTTAATTATAAATAATATTTCATAAATTATCAAAATTACTTTTATACATCATAATACTTATAATACTAATTATAACATATAAACATAATTAATTTTGAATTTTACAAAGAATATACAATAAATATAAATATAATTGACAATATTAAAAAAATAATAATAATAATAGAAAGTACCTCAAATTTTCTTCAATGTTTTGAGAGAACAACTTAAGTTTTAGTTTTTGGCAATAAAATATGAATGAGGAGACATGTATTTATAGGTAAAAATGGTTGGTAAAAAGAAAAAAAAATAATAATAAAATAAAGGTGCCAATTTTGACAAAATAATAAAAACATGTTAAAAATATTTTTAATAAGTTTTTTGTTTTTGAAAATATTTAGTCAAAATTCATGGGCTCATTATTTAATTTATAAAAAAAATCTTATTTCTTTTTTTTATAAGCTAAAAATATAAATAATGATTAAAATAACTTATCATTTAATTAATAATTATGTTACATATAGTTTTATATATAATACACATTAATATTAATATTAACTAAAGTTATTTTATATAATTAGTATAAACTTTAGTTAACAAAACGTGTCGACAAAAAAAATATTTAATCAACGTCGAATTTAATCATATATTAAGTATGGATAACAACCCTAGGGGCAAATTAGTCAATTCAAGTATGGAAATATGAGAGTTGTTATACTTGGACTTGCCAGTATTACATTTGACTGGCTTGTCTGCAGCTACTGGTTAACCAGTAAGTTTGTCATCAGCTGGCTCAGCACAATTGGAACTCGAACACGAAGGGGAATCAGTAGGTTTAATT